>NC_051432.1:24885832-24959532 GCF_001649575.2 Kryptolebias marmoratus
GGGGGGGGGGGGAGCCTGAACCTCCTCCGGGACGCAGAAAAGGAAAAGGTACGTTTTCACCGGACCGGGTTCGCGTTTATTTGTCCGCCTCTGTCCGTGAGCGCGTGCCGTTCTCCGTGCCGCTCGGCTCGTGTCGGGTCCAGCCGACCAGGACTCGGTTTATTGTTCACATGGCGACTCTGCGCTCCGCCGGCTGATCCCGCGTCGGTGCGTGACTCTCAGCCGCCGCTCCCAGGAGCAGATCCGACCCTTTGTTGCTGCGTTTTCTTTTGTTTTCTTTATCGTTTCTTTTTTTATTATTATTATTTGCTCTACAACGGGAAGGGACCAGCCGGCGCGGGTCCTCGGTGTCAGGGATTGTGAGCTGCCTTTTTTCCAGCTGCGGGAACGCAGACGGTTCCCGCACATGGCACGCTGCTGCCGCTGCTTTTGTTCAACATCTGAGCCCCGAACTTGGATTTATCTCGCTTTGCTCAGCTTCGGGTTTGAATTGAAGCTCCGCGATCAACCAACAAGTCAGCGAATTCCTCCAAAATCATGGTGGGTTTTCACGATTTGTGCGTAATTCCTTCACAAATCAGAGCGATAACCTCTCCCCTCCTCCGCCTTTGTGGACAGATCTGATGGAGTCGTGTTTATAGGTTACAGGTTATAAAAATGGCTTCTTTTTCTTACTTGTTAATTAAAGCAGACTGTTTTGCTCTGGGAGTGTTGGGTATGACATAACCAGCAGGGAGAAGCCATAAACAGCAGCTCCCTCCTGGGACCCAGGAGTCACTAATTGATTCCTGCTCCCCTGTTTTGTATTTAACCTTTTTTATATTGTTTTTAATTCCTAAAGCAGACAGTTTCTGAAATGTTTGAACAGTGTTTCTGAAATGATGTAACTCAGCTGCTCAATAGCTGCTGCTGCTATTTTTAACCTGCTCAGATTTTTTTTTCCTCTCTCCACTGTAACAGGAAAAAAAAGCAGAAGGTTAAAAAGGGACTCCCTGCACAAAGAACCAGATAAAAATAATAACAACAAAAAAAATCTGCACATTTCTTGCTCGTATTGATGGTTAATTTGTTCTCAAACTCAAAACTTGTGCTGTGTTCGTTGACCTCCAGAAACAACCTTTTCAATTTTACGCTCAGATTTGTTGCTTAAAGCATGCAGATAAAAGTGCTTTGTTTACGCTGACCGCGTACCCGCATTTCCAATCAGTATATCTGGGAAAACTCCTCCGAGCCGTGTCGTTTGTTTGATTCCATGCTCTGCAGAGAGAGTCTCTAAATCAACACCTGCTTGACTTTAAAGTTAGTCAGACGTGTCCAGCCTGTGACGCAATGCGTGGAAACACCAACCCCCCCTAACCCCCCGCTCTCAGGCCGAGTCCTGGCGAGTCTGTTGGTCCGGTTCCAGAGTCTACGTCGCTCTGCCCCAGCCAGCTTTGTGAATGTAGGTCAGACTGGAATCTGGGTGAGGAGACGGGCGAGGTGGACTACTTTACCCGGCCTGCTCCGAGGAGGACGGGGATTAAAACAAAAAACAAAAAACACAAACTCCTCTTCATGGCGTCGGTGTTTCTGTTCACTCAGCCTCCCTGAACTGGAGCAGAGAACGCAAATGTTTTCCCTTTCGGTGGCCTTCGGTCCTCGCGTGTTTTCCAGTCATATAAATATAAAATCCGGACTCCCGTCTGCCGGTTTTTGTTGTGACACAAAGCTGTGGGGTTAAAATGGAGGCTCCAAGGCGAGGGGCCCTCCACGTGTGTGGTGTTGGATTGTTTTAAAGACTTAGGATAAGGGGGGGAGGATATCATGCGTTTTACTCACTTGCCTCAGAGAGGGGTCAAAGGTGACGCATACCACCCCGAGTGGCAAGTGCCTGTGAACTGAGAGACGGGGGGGGGGGGGGGGGGGAGTTAAAATGGAGATCGGAGGGCGAGTAACCTGTGGCATCTGCTGCTATGTGATCCCGCGTGGCGTTATACAAGCGGGAGAAATTCAGAGCACGTACGCTACGAGCAACAACAGCAGCCCCTCCCCATGCGGTCCTGTTCGTGAATTTGGCTGCAGAGATGGGTGTGTGCCGTGACGTCAACCCCATCTTTCGCCACGATTTCCCATCTGCCGCCGTAACGGTGCCGCGAGAGGCGCCTCTCGCGGCGCCTCTCCGGTGAAAAGGTGTTTTGGGTTGCATAAAGAAAAGGATCTATTCCTGAGGCTTTCATAATGCTGGAGGCAGATGACGTGTTCGGGTCCCTCACTCCCTCCCCCCCTGCAGCAGCCAGACCCTGTAAAATTCCTCTCGATTGGATTCTTTCTGTCACCAAATCGGTCCCATCTCCCTCCCGCCCTCCCCCCGGACTCGTTCTCTATTTTTAGCGTGAGCTCTAATGCTCTCCTGCCCGCCCTCCCTTGCAGTCCCACTGACCTATTTAACGGCACACACCGTCAAAAGACAGGAGGAGTGTTTACGGCTTTGCGTCGTTTCTAGGTCAGTGGGACAGCGCAGACGTGTGCGTGCTTCCTTCCCGCCCTCCTTTGTTTCGCACCCCCCCACCTCCCCCTTCTTCCACCGGCATGCTTTAATGAAAATTATCCATGTTGGGAGGAGGACCTGAGCCTACATTTTTCCACATGTTTGGCCGATTGTGTTCAGATCCCTTTGTGCTCCAGCCTTACACAAGAGAGGCTCAAAGGAAGAGGTTTTTGAACAAGGGCAGGAAGTGTTCCCAGACTTTTACCCACAAGTTACAAGATAAAAGGTAAACGGTTCATTCTTCAGAAAGGCCTTTGAGTCGTTCAAGGTCACAGTCTGCTGGGTTTTTTTTGGTTTCAGTGAGAGGTTATGTAACCGGGTCACTGACCCTGCGGGGGAACAAAGAAGACTGGAAAACATCCACTAATGCAAACAGTTCTTACCATCAGAACAATGCTGAGCAGAAGAGGTTCAGCTGGAGGAGTTTAGTTGGAGACAGGAGGAGGTTTTGTTTCTCCGTCAGTATCTGAACAACAGGAGTGTTGGAAGGAGATTCTTTGTTCGGCTCTGCGTCTGGCCTCGTTTCCGAGGCTTTCATTGTGCAGAAAGACCACAAGGAGGTGCCTGTTGTTTCTTCAGCAACGCTTCTCTGCAGCTTTTCTTGCTTAGACATACCTTTCCAGGAGGAAAAAAAACAAAAAAAGAAGCACGGAGGCAAGAAGTTGGAGGGAGCGTTCCTCGAGAAACGATGCATGCCGCCCGAGCCTGTGGGTTTTTCTTACAAGTCTGTGTCCTTTTAAAGGTTCTCACTGCACACTATCAAATAAAACATTAAAACAAAGAAGTTATCCTGAACTGAATCAAAAGGTGCAGTTTGGAAGAGTTGTAGTTTTCCAGACATGGATTCTGAAATGCAGGTTTGCACTCAGTGTAAACAAAGTGAAGAGTGACTGATCCACATTAGCAGGCCGTAGTTTACGTAGGGGAGCAAATGTGGCAGAATCGGGCAAGAGAAGGAAAGAGGAAGATCGAGTAAAAACAGCCGTGGAGAACATAAAAATGAGGGATCAAGCAGGTCGGCGGAGCGCCATAAAGACACGACTCTGTCTTCGAACTTTCGATATTTCTTCAACGCCAACATTCTCTTAACGCTTAAAACTCGTTTAAAACCCGTCTGCATGTTTTACTGAACAGCTCTGAGCACAAATCAAAATTATTGGACTCCTCGATCGCGGCATTGACCTATTTTCAGTCACTTCGGCTGTTTCTGTTGGCAAAACCCCCCAGATTTTGTAATCTGAGGACGTATTAACCACTGATGTGCAGATTTTGTTGCTTACTTTATGATTGTTTTTTAAACAACTTTAAGCACCTTTTAAGTTCAAATTTGCTTCACTGAGTCCAGTTTCTAGTGTTTTAAACTGCCTGAAAAGTACCGGCGCACCTGGAGGAAAAAAAACCCCGAAATCGAAGGTCAGTTCATCTGGTGAACAAAAACTAAAACCGCAGTCGTTGTTATCACAGGCACAGTGACCCAGATTGTTACATGCACTCTGGGCATGTGTGTGCCTGCGTCACAAAAAGATGTTTTCCCGTTTGTAAAGCTCTCTGGGGCTCGGTGCTGCGATGTGTTATTAATTGCTGCACATAAGCCGCTCAGCGCTGCGCGGTGAAGAGAAAGAACCAGGTCTGAAAAACAAGCGCGTGTTACGTAACCCGGCACCGCTGTCAACATCCATATGTGCTGCATTGTTTTGAATTTTATTACGCAACACATGATGGGTGGGAAAGGTTTCCTGTTTGGCTGCAATGTTGACACACAAAGGAGCTCGGCGGCTTGTGGTGTTGTGTAATTTTATACAGAGAAACCGAGACACTGCTGTTGTGATAAAGGCACTTCAACCCCCCCTGAAAAAAGCAGAAATTAGAATTACACATCACGGCTTTCTTCCGACACAAAGGTCTGCTCTGCTACCTCATCCGGACACGAGTCCCTCGTCTCTTTTCTAACCTGCTTCGCTCCTCATCATGTGATCAGATTAACACGAGCTCAGCAGAAGCAGCAGCGTCTCCAACTCGACTCAAACTCTGCATTCACTTTCCTTTAATTTTCAAACTCGCAGATAAATTAAATCGTGGAAAGAAATGGATATCACCCGCAGCTCCTACATGTCCGTGTTAAAATCAAATTAAAGCTGTGAATTTTACTGATTGCTGTCTTGAATCGGGTCAACTCCAAAAGTTAATCAGTCGTAGATGAGCAACGATTACTTTGGAAAGTTTCGTTCATCCCTTCAGTGATTCATGAGGTGTTTTGCTAACGGTGACCCCGGCACGGATGAGCAGATGTATTTTTCTGATTTTTTGTGCAAATTTTATCCTACTTTTTATCATGAACTGCTGTGAGTTTTCCAGCTCGTCTAACCCGTCGCCTCTGTCTCTCTTTCTCTCTCTTTTCGTCTCAGAACCCCAGTTAGAGGTCAGCAAACGGTGACACTGAAGCTGGACCCTCGAGGAGGCCCGAAGACGATCTGCTGACCTACATTCTGTGTAAAACGGGCGTAAATCCGAGCCGCCACCTGACGGGCATCGAAGCTCTGCTGAAAATCATCAACTCAAAGTCGCCTCCCAGAAGACTCCAGGAAGCTCGGAGACTCAAAAACTCAAAATACGAACTTGTTTCTGGGTTTTTTTTTGCCTCCTAGTTTTTTGAGAACACCATTTCAATGTCTGAGGTTTTTGTGGAGTTTCACCTTTTCTTAATCTTCCTGGCTAATTTGGACACTTGAACCTTTTTTTGGGGGATTTTTGAAACACAATTAGCAGAAATCAATGAGGCAATTCCTCCGAGGAGCACAAATACCTCATCCAGAAGTTTTTGCTGATCCCACGACATAGGTCAGACATCTCGTCGATAAAGTAGAAGGCTCATATTTCACATCTTTTCCCTCCCCCCCTTTTGCCCTTTGCTAGAGTCAAACTCTGGCTCCCAACTGAGACGACAAATGGAAAGTCTCAGTATACACATCCCATCCGCCACCAACAAAAGCAACATGGAAGTTGATACCTTTTCCCCCTACAATGGCAGCCTCCCTTCCCCTACTCCTGAAGGAGGCGCGCGGATTGGCCGCCAGCCCAAAGGCGCCAAGCCCACGCTGACGTCCCGTCGCAAGCGAGAGTTCATTTCCGATGAGAAGAAAGACGCTTCCTACTGGGAGAAGCGGAGGAAGAACAACGAGGCGGCCAAGCGCTCCAGGGAAAAGCGTCGCCTCAACGACATGGTGTTGGAGAACCGCGTCATGGCGCTGAACGAGGAGAACGTCCGCCTGAAGACCGAGCTCCTCCAGCTCAAGCTGCGCTTCGGTCTCATCAGCGCGTCCTCCTACATGGAGAAGAGTCAGCAGATCTCCAACAGCGCTGCTGATGGCAACACTGGTAGCAACGGGAGCGCCAACGGCACCCTGAACAGTAACACCTACCTCTCCAGCAGCGGGTATTCCAGTGCATCCCAGGTGATGCTGAATTCTGACTCATCTGAAACCGAGCAGTCCAGTCGGGGTGACCGCCACACGGCGCTCCACAAGTACTCGCCGCTGGGCTCCATGTCCGACATGTCCGACGGGTCCTCCAGAGACAGCCCCGAGCCCATCGGCTACAACATTAAGAAGGAGCCCTCAAGCATGGAGCTGGAAAGCAACATGATTCCCAAAGGAATCCCCAATGGGATGCCCAACGGAATACCGGGTGGTGCTTACCATGGCAACCACACCTCTCTGGTTTCGTCTCACCAGCAAAACACCCCGTTGGCCGAAGGTGCCAGGGACTACCAGCATCAGAAGCAGTGCCACATGGAGGGCTCCAGTCCTCCTCCTCAGGCCACGTCTGCGCAGCGGAGCGTCATCCTGTACCAGTCCAGCAGCGGCTGCTACCCCATGGAGACCCAGAGACCGGAGGACCAGCAGTCCCAGCAGGGCAGACCGCCTCAGCACACCACCAAGTTCTCCGACTGCTCGGTGACCGTCACTGAGGTCGCAGAGAAGCTCGAGAGGACGAAAACGGTCGACTCGCCGCCGTACGACTACGCCGGCGGCCACGCCGAGTCCTCCGAGGAGCTGCAGCAGAGGTACAACCACAACGTCCAACACGACAGCATCCATTGCTGCAGCTACCAGGTTCAGGAGAACGATTTTCAGCACACTGAGAGCCACCAGAACTCATTTGCTCCTGATCTTATCCACAGCGAGGAGGGCAAGTCCTTCATACAGCACAACGGATACCTCAACACACTGGACGAAGAGCCCCCAGTGCTCACCTACGAGGGAGGCCCCCGGGCCGACGGCTTCTATCAGGAGAACTCTTCCACTAAAGACACCTCCTCGAGCGACGGGGACCCTCGGAGCTCTGACAAGGAGGGATCCACGGACGACGAGTCCCCCTCCTCGTCCTCCTCAGACATCAGCAGCTACCACCAGAAGATGGAGGGGGCCGCCGGCTTACACAGCGAGTTCCAGACCGAGGTCAAAACCACTGCGCTGCCCCACAAGCTCCGCCTCAAGTACAGAGCTCTGTCCAACGGAGCGCAGGCGGAGGGACAAGTCAACAGCTCCATGTCCCCTTCCCCGACTCTGCCCCAGCACCCGTACCTGGCCCTGCCCTCCAACCCTCCCGGTGGCCAGGCCAGCAGCGAGAACAGGGAGGTTCTGACCGAGTACGTGGAGGAGGTCCAGTCTCAGGCAAACGACAGGGCGGAGGCTAAAAAGGAGGGAGGGAAAAAAGGACCCAGCGGCGGCAGGGGCGGACGCAATAAACGGCGAGATTAAGGACAAACGCGAGCAGCTTGAGCTGTCAGGAGGACAGGAAAATGTCCTCCTGACAAAGTGACACTCACTTTGGCACCTTGCGAGACTGAGAAGTCAGCGATCCGTGTGAGGTTTATTCGGCGCCGCTCGAAAACATCTGGACGTGTGAAATCCTGGATCACAAGATGGACGCCCGTTCAGCCCTTCTTACATCAGACACGTCTGCACTCATCAGACGAGAGGACTGCAGCGGTTGTCCCCTCCTCCGTGAACCGGAGGATTTGACACGTCTGGACTCGTTTTCGTTCGGATTTCATCATCAAGATTCACTGTGTCACCTGTAATTCTTTCCTACACTCTCTCCTACCTCCCACTGATTCCTCCAATTAAAAAAAAAAAAAAAAAAACAGACCAATGAGGGACAGATTAAACTCCAGATTTTGGGGATTTTTCCCTAAAAAAAAAAAAAGAAAAAAAAATCAATTATTCATTATTGTAAATTGCCTTAGTGTCCAGCCAGTTTTTCTTGTGGCATTATGGGAGCATTCCTTTTACCAAAGACACACATTTTTCCTTTACCATTTTCCTTTTTTATGGTAGATAACATTCTTCCTCTTCACTGAACCATCAGCACACAAGTCCTCTTCACTCCCAAAGCACTTAGATTGTACATTACTGTGACATATAAATTTACATATATGGAATATATATATATTTTAAGAAAAAATGTGGCAAAAACAATAAAAAAAAGAAAGCGGCGGGACGTAAAAGTTGTAGACATGCAACCCCAATTCTGGAAAAGTTCAGACTTTGTGTAAAATGTAAATAAAAATAGGATGCAATGATTTGCAAATCTTATAAACCCATAATAAACATCAAATGTTTAAACGATTACAACACTTTGAATTTGATGGCAGCAGCACATCCAAAAAAACAAAACAAATTTAGGTCCATGATTCCCTCTGTGCAGCATCTCCACTTCTTCTACATCACTCTGTAAACATCTGGACCTGAGGAGAGCAGCTGCTGAATGTTGTCCCATTCTGTCTGTAGAGGATTCCAGCTGTTCAACAGTCCTGGATGGGAGCAGATGTTGCTCTAAAACCTGGAGATACTTTTCTGCATTAATGGAGCCTTTCCAGGTGTGGAAGCCGCCCATGCCCGAACCACTAATGCACCCCCATACCATCAGAGAGGCAGGCTTTTAGGTTGCGGGCCGATAGCAGGCCGGATTGTCCCGCTCCTCTTTAGTCTGAGGCTTCAAATTGGATCTGACCACAGATCAGTTTTCTATTTTGCCTCAGTCCATTTTAAATGGATCCGTTTTTAAATCGTCCACGGCCATCCAATATGGACTTTCAGCTTTGACCTTTGACCTCAGAGATTTCTCCTTGTGATCTTATGACCTGTAGCTGACGGGATATTCAAAGTCTTCCTAATTTCCCATTGAGGAACATTTCTCTGATATTGTTCCTGTAGTTTTAGACCCAGTTTTTCCACAGACTGGTGAACCTCTGCCCATCTTTACTTCTGTCAGACTCAGTTTCTCTAAAACCCGGTCCTCTGACTGACCTGCTGCCTATTAACCAGATTTAATTTTACAGCAGTTTGTTGCTCCTGTCACAGCCTTTTTTTTTGAGACGTGTTGCTGCCGTAAAATTCGAATATTTTGGAAATCATTCCGTCATTTTTATTTCCACTTTTTGTAGTTTTTAAACACACAACGCCCCAACTTTCTCAGAGCTGCGGCGATACGAAAAAAAACAAAAAAAAACACCTTGTACAGTTCCTCCACGTCGAGAAAAAAATGCCTCAAAAGTTGTTTTTTTGTTTTTTTTCTTCTCTGAAACTGTGAGCCACTACTTGTAGAAGGAGAGAGGTGAAGGTTTTTACGGGCTTCTCGGATTACTGGTTGGGGTTGAGCTCGTTCTCGGCGTTCGACAGCCAAGGCCAGTTCTGCACATATCAGTCAAGACGCAGCTGCTGCTGAAACTTGACAAGCACAAGCCTCGTTCGGTCGTCCCACGAAGGGAAAGCATCTCGATTTGAAGACGATAAAACGTGTCAAACCCCGCTCTCCTGCACGTTTTAGACGCGTTCTTGAATTAAAAACACCTGGTTTAAACGGACGACTCGTGGACCCGATGGTTCGGCGAGGAGGCGATTAAACCGTTTGAATCAGGTGTGTCGGGGCAGAGAAACCTAAAACCTGCAGGACGGCGGCGCCTCGAGGCCGGGGGTTTGACACCCCTGCGATAAAGTGTCTCTCTGATTGCAACCAGCAAAGCTGCTCCCTTTTTAAAAGGTGCCTCTTTATTGTGTTGTTCCTCGTCCCCACGTTGGCCAGCGTCTCACCGACCCCCCCTCACCTCCGCACTGATTTGTTTTAGCAACGGTAGCTGCAGGAGATTTATACAGTATTTAAACTGTTTTACTTCCTGGTGCCTGCCTCCGGCCACTCTGTATAAATGTAAAGTTGTCTTTATCTCTTGTATACTACTGTCGTTATTTTATTATTATTATTATTTCATCGATATTGTTATTTTCTATTATATTCAGTTTTGTGTTTTGTTTTTTTTGTCACTGACTTGTCTCATTATGCTCCGTGCTCTTCCTAGTTGTGCTGTGTTTACCCATGCTACCCCTTTACCGCATTTGTATTTCTGTGTTTCTGTATAAACTTTGTCTTTTGCCGAAAGGTTTTCTGAAAATTAAAAAAAAAAAGTAAACGCAGCTCGTCCAGGAGTAACTACCTGTTGCTGAAGACTACGTCGACATGCAAAAGGCTGTAAGAGAAAACACTCGATTTTAATTGTGAAAAACCCCAAACTGGGGGAAAACATTAAAAGTTGTTGAATTTAATGAATGTCTCGTGCATTTTTTTTTAGAAAAAAACTATCATTATATGAAGGGATGCATCTTATTCACCTCCAAAGCTTTAAACAGGCCTATGGTGCTAACCCTTTTAGCACCATAATAATAGATATATTTATTCAAAAGCCTGGTCTTTCTTCTTTATTTCTGTCAATAACTGTTTAAAAAAATGCCCTATATGTAAATAATTTACACCCTTTTTTAAAATTTCTCAAGTATTTCCCATTCTTATGTAATTAAATACCTAAAACTACGTTTATAAGAAGAAAAGGACAAAAACAGAATTGATTTTTCTTCAAACTTTCTTTTTATAAACTCTTGAAAAGTGCAGGTTGAACATTTCTGAGATGGCAGCAAGAAGTTACACATGTGCCGCCGGTGATTCTCGTGGTTTTAAAAGGGTAAGACAATTAAAACAGAAATTAAATGAGTCTAAAACCTTCCGGAGCAGGACCAGGTTGGGTCAGGTCGTCTGGACGGGTTCTTCGTTGAAACCAGGGGTGGGCAGTCCTGGTCCTGGAGAGCCACCGTCCTGCATGTTTTCCCCATTTCTCTGCTCCAACACCTGATTCAGGGGTTAAATCACCTCTTCATGTTCTGCAGAAGCCTGTTAATCACCCTTTGATTCAAACCAGGTGTGCTGGAGCAGAGGAACAGGTAAAACATGGAGGACGGTGGCCCTCGAGGACCACCCCTGGTTTAAACGCTTCGTCTTTTATCCAGATGTCTTCAGTCCGCGGAGCTGAAACTGAACCTTCAGAGCGAATCAACCAGTTGTCTTTAACAACTAAAACTAGTTGCTCACACGGAAAACAAGAACCAGCAGCCTAACGATCGGTGGTCGGGGACCCGATGGACGCTTGCCGTCCACAGAGACAGAGCGATGCTCGCAGAAACGGCGTTGTAGGAGGGGGGACAGTTGGACGCAAAGATGGCTTCCTTTACTCCTCTCTCGATCACGTCTTCGTCCCTGAAGGACTGACCTCTGACCTGCAGAGCCCTGGCCTGATGATGGCGGACCGCGGCTGCTGTGTTTCCCCCGAACGCAGCCTCCAGATATTTCTACCTGGATTACTGAGCATGCCAGATAACAGTTTGTATCTAAAAACAATAAAACTGGAAACAATCTGCTGCCAGGCGGCTGTGTTAAAAAGCACTTTGGGGTTACTTTTTTATTTTGTGATGATGAGTTTGTATCATAGTAACATAACACCTTGTCTGGGAGATGATTAAACTTGGATGTCAACTCTTATTTAATTAAAAAACAAAGCACAGGTTCTGACAGGACAACTATTTCAGTTCAAAAATCTTTAAATTTAGATGTCTGAGATGTTTGGTTTAAGTCTGGATTTCAGGATTCTCCGACAAAGTCCTGGTTTTGATCCGTTTATTTTAGGATGCGAGTCATTTTTCCTTTTTACGGTGAATCAGCTGAAAGAATATTCAAACGTCACGTTAAGCAGCGACGCATCGACGAATGCCCCCACATTAGCTCAGAGGCAGCTTTCAGTGTTGTCCAGAATTGCACAATATCATAATCCACCGCTTTGGAGAGGGTGTGTTTTAGGTGATGAAATGCTTAAAAAAACAAAAAGGGGCAAAAACAAGTTACAAAATAGCCCTGAGAGAAGAAGTGCACCAGTCTGCAGAAAAGGAGCTGAGCGTCAGTGAGGGAAACATGACAGGAAGGACTGCCTGTCGTGGCTACACCTTGTTTTTTTCTGACTTTCATGACAGCAGCTCTGGTTTGAAAATGTCAACAAGAAGCAGGAAAAAAAAGGAGCACGTTTTCATCCTGAGAGTTTCTCCACGTTGTGAAGCAAATCAGACGCAGGCAGAGCTCCTCGTCTGCGTCTCGGTGTCAGATTAATGTGTGTATGTGTGTGTGTGTGTGTGTGTGGTAGCAGCTGACCACACAGACAGACCTGCTGGTTCTCATCAGTAATATGAAACTCTGCTCTCGAGCAACAAGCTACAACAAGGTGACATTCCTGAAAAAAAAAAAAAGAAAGGAAAACAGTTTTGGCTGCATTGTCATCCACTCATCTTCCAACACCTTTTCCTCCCTCCCCCCCCAACAAACAACACCTCCTCCTGTTTCCAACTCATTCCTTTTATTTAAGATTATTATTATTATCAACCATCACCAAAGCGAGCCATGATGTTGTAGTTTCTGTGTCTGTTGGTAAAACGTCTGAGTCTCTGAACAGATTCGAAGGAAACTCTCAGGAAGTGATCACTGGATGAACTACAACCCATTCAAGATGGTCAAGCTAAAATTTGGTGTGGTAGTAGCTGAGACTGGTCCAGAACGTGCACCCTGATTGTTCAGATGGCATCTCTATTTAAAACTCAGCTTTGTCTGTTTGTTAGCAAAATATCCCTCGAACCACTGGACAGATTTTAATGAAACTTTGACAAACATCTACAACTGATTGACTTTTAGACTCAACCCTATTCAAGATGGCCGCCACAGCCAACTAACATTAGAGAACGGGCTATAACTCGGGCAGTTTTACAGATACTGAGCGTCAGGTTGGGTGGACATCGCGGCGAACCCGACGCTTAGACTCATCTTGGTTCCAGGAATAAAATGATTTATTATAAATAAAAGAACAAAAACAAAGTTGACGAGGCAGCAAATCCTAAATGGAGCACAAACAAGGGGCAAGACAAGAAAGGAACCAGACACGGCATGAAGCGACAACGGACCAAAAAGTGAACGGAGGAGGAGACCAGGTTTTAAAGGCAGAGGGTAATTAGGGGAAGTGGGCACAGGTGAGTGATTACTAACGAGGAGCAGGTGGAGATGGGCGTGACAGGAAGACAGGTGATTACAGGAATGCAAAGACACAAGGAGCAAAACCAGAAAGACAACCAAATGACAAAATGAAAGAAACACTGAGCTAAAACTTGGTGTGGTGGTGGCTGAGAATCATCCCAAACACACACATTAAAGGCAACACACACCTCTGCCTGAAACCTCAACATTAACTGTTAGGTTTCACGCCTGTTTGTTAAGAAAATATTTCCACAGCTGAACGACAAGTTGTAGCTGAGAGTCTCTAACAACACGACCCCGTTATAGGATGACCTTAGTCTAAAAGCGGCGGGCGATATGCATTCCTTCCCTTAACGGTTCATTGCTTCAGCCCGTCTTCGAGCTGCTTTGTGTCATGTGGAGGCTTGTGAAAACGGGTGAGTAAAAGTAGGTCAGCGAGGATGGATAGGGGAGGATGGAGCAAAGAAAGGGAGGTTATTCAGAGTGGAGAGGAGGGGGAGGGGGGAGAAACGGGGGAGGAGAGGTTACATCATATCCCTCCCCACAGACTCAACTTGAACAAACTACTTAGAAAGAAGCTCTTTTTTTTTTTTTTTTTTGCTCCAGGGAGCAGGTCAGCAGCACACAATGACTAATTCTTCCCTCCGAGCTGAGACTTCTTTTCCTGCATTTAATGACTTCACGCCAAACACCGAAACGCTTCGATTCCAGAAACCTGTTTGGAGGGAATTTATCGATCGTGCAGAAATGCGAAACCCCCGAGGTGAAGTTCAAGAGCAGCGAGGCCTGGAATCCAGCGACCTGAACAACGTTCTTTGACCTCATTTGACTTTGAGTGTAAATTTCCTCTCAAACGCCCCGAAACCGTCAGGTACAGAGGCGGTGCAGGTGGGGGAGGCGGTGAGGGTCGTGACCCAGAACGGCAACGAGCCGAAGAACCTAAAGAGAAGCTGGGCGGCGGCGGCGGCGGCGGCAGTGAGCGCGTTCGGGAAAGTTTACAGAGAGCGAGGTGGGTGTCGGCCTTGAGCTGCCTGCGGTGATCAGCAGCTCTGCCTGGTTATGTAACCGGGATGCTGCAGTATGTAGGTCAGTATGTAGGGGGGAGGAGGGGGAGGAAGCTGTGTGGATGTCTGTCCTTTCAGCCACTTGTCCTCTTACAGAGGACGTGAATCGGTCACTGCTGAAAAGGACGATCTGGTCGTTTCTGAAGGGATGCTCTGACTAATAGTTAGTGTCCAAACAGCCGTAGAGAACGGATTATATCAAAAAGGGCAAAAGTCTTCATCCAGGCAAGGCTAATGGCCTGTTTTATAATGTTTTTAAAAACAGCTCTCTCCACCACTGTGCTGGTGTGAAAGAACGCTACTTTAGCTGATCATAAACCTTTATTAGGACATCTTTTGTTTTCTTTGTCGCTGTTTTCTCAACCTGCAAAGTTTCTGTTACCACTCTGTTTGACAGAACATCACTTTAAAAAATAAAAATGACCAGACTATCTCTTTAATGAGCCGAATTTCCGGCAAGGAGGAAATCGTCAGAGGTCGAATGCGTCAGGAGCTCGTTGTGAAACGGAGCCAAACGTAACCAAATATTAATTATTAACCCGGCTGATATTTGCTTTTCACATTCCAGTCATCGCAAAGTTTGAACCGGAACAATTTTTTAAATAACTTTCGTGTGTTTTTTTAAAGATGATGACATTCAGTCCCAGCATCCTGAATAAAAAGATCAATTTCTTTGCATTTGCATAAAATTAAAGCTGAATAAAAATCTACACTGATTTAGGAAAGTCATCAGCCACCGTTAGCAAAATATCTCATGATGGATTTTAATGAAACTCATCGGATTTATGTCTACAGCTGAAGAATGTTTCGAGCCAGCCCCGTTCCAAAATGGCCACCGCAGCTAATTACCCTCACAGAAATGATTACAAGTGAGGTAAAGTTGGGTGTGGTGGTAGCTGACAGTCATCCTCAACACACACTCCGAGCGAAAACACATGAGATTGAAGCGTAACGTCACTTATGAACTTAAGGTAATCTTAGTTTAAATCACGAAAGGCGGCGGGCGATATGCATTCCTTAAAGGAGTCCGAGACTTTTAATTTGTGTCGTGTTTCTTGGAAAGATCGACACAAAAGTAGTCAAGTTTCACACGAGTCTCTGTGAAAGAATGCAGCTAATCAATTATTGAACCGGTTGCAGCGCGACGAGACGCATCAGCTCAAGTTTCCCCTTCGAGTATTGTTTGATTCTGATGAACTTTATGGTTACACCAGTGGTCTCCAATCCTGGTCCTCGAGGGCCACCATCCTGCATGTTTTACTTGTTCCTCTGCTCCAACACACCTGGTTTGAATCAATGGGTGATTAACAGGCTTCTGCAGAACATGAAGAGGTGATTTAGCCACTGAATCAGGTGTGTTGGAGCAGGGAAACAAGGAAAACATGCAGGATGGTGGCCCTCGAGGACCAGGATTGGAGACCCCTGGGTTACACCATGATGGCGACCAAGCCGATAAATGTTTACCTTAGAGCGGGGATGGACAACCCTGGTCCTGGAGAGCCACTATCCTGCAGGTTTTACCCGTTTCTCTGCTCCAACACACCTGGTTCAGTGGTTAAATCACCTCTTTATGTTCTGCAGAAGCCTGTTAATCACCCATTGATTCAAACCAGGTGTGCTGGAGCAGAGGAACAGGTAAAACATGCAGGATAGTCAACTGTCCAGGCTCAGTGACACCGAACCAACGAGTTCAGCGTCGGCAGAAAGATTCGTTTCCACCACAAGGAGCGGCGATCAGATTTGGCACACGGCAGCAGGAAATCAGGGAGACAAAACAGAGAGCGAGCGAAGGAGAAAAACGGCTCCTCTGTTGAACACGCTCGGCTGGCTGACAGTCAGCAGAGAGTTATGTTGCCTGAGATGACCCGTTCAGGCTCGGCTCCTCCACCCGACACGTTACTGTAAAATAGGTCAGCTGTGTGTAACTCCACAGATGTGCGTGCAGAGCGCTGCATGCCGGCTTTACGCGCACACACACACACAGCGCCCCCGCATCCATACCAAAGTGCTAAAATAGGTCACAAGGAAGTTGTGTACTTCTGAAATGAAAGTAGGCCACCAGGAATAACTGTGCTGGGGAGCGCATGTGTGAGAGATGAATCAGCTCCATGTTATGCAATGCATAACCGCGCACAAGTCTGCTTCCTTAACTTGTGGCCTTGTAGAAAAACAAAAAGAAAAGGAGTAGTCTTCAAGTCCATACGTGCGTGTTTATGTGTTCAAACTGAGCGCCCGAGCTGACTAATGAACCTGCCGACTCAATGCCCTTTCTGACTCACCGGGAATTCTCAAAAAACAACAACAGAAACACAGATAAAGATCTTGTTTTTCATTCCTTAGCAATATTTATCGAAGGCAAAAATGTGTTCTTTGTCTGTTTGCGTTGCTGTAGTGTCAGCACAGCAAAGTATTTCATGAATCACTGAGCAGATTCTATTGAAACGCTCAGCTACAGCTACAACTGACTGACCTTTGGAGTGAATCCAGTTTAAGATGGCCACCACAGCTAACTGACATTAGCCAACACGAAAACGCCTCTGACTCAGTCAGTTTTTGCAGATTTTGATTTAAAAAAAACACGACGTAGTAGCAGCTGAGAGACGTTTAAAACACATATTCTGCAAGAGTAAACCAAGAAAAAAATGTTGAATTATATTTGAAGCCATTTTATGACTCTTAGGAGTTATTTTCTATCGACAAAACTTCAAAATGTACAACTTTACGTGACAGCAAATGCTGGAGTGTGACTTTAAATCACAGATAGTGGTCAGAGTTAAATCTTAACGGTCGTATTTCCATCAACGTGCCAATAATTTATGATTAGTAACTGTTTGACTTTAAGCAATAACTTCTGTTGATAAAAATTTATAGCCTAATATGAGCAAAGCAAATTTATTTTTAATCACAATCTGGTATTAAAGTGTCTGCTGGTTGCCAGGCCACCTTTTAACAATGATAAAAGTCCAGGAAGTGACCACACTAAGACACAACGCTGTCACTAAATGAAGAAAAATTTCTTTTTTTTAGGTTTTTCCCAGATGGAATGAAATTGCTTTTACTTATAAATATGGTGTGTGTTGAGACTTACCACAAAAATGTAGTTAAGGCCTCTCTTTGTTTGGCAAATCGTCTGCTAGGAATGAGGCTGGCCTTGATTTTAAGGTGAAGTGCTCACCTGAAAGTGATTTGCATCATGTCTGCGTTTTATGGTTCACAGGTTTAGCCGGAAAAACAAAGCTAAACGAACTCTGCCAGTTTACTCAAATGAAGGAGCATTGGTACGTTTGCGTGAACGTACAGTATTCAGCCTATTTTTACTTGGCGCGCCTCCAGAATATTCTCTTTGCAAAACAAAATTTATCTCCTGACTCAGTTCAGATAGCAGCCATGTGGAAAACGATGCTAGTTTCCCACGTAGCTGTAAGAGAGAGATCTGACTCAGCCATTATGAATGCCTTCTCCCTTCCTTCGAGTATAAACGTTCATATTTGTGACACAGTACAGTTTTTTTTGCTGACATCAGAGAAACTCTAATGGCTTCCAATAAAGCCCATGAGCAGCTAAAGTGGACGACACTGAATCCAAGCTTTCACAATGTTTGGTAAATATTTTAAATGGAACATCACTGATCAAAAAAGTTAATTAAACTGACAAAAACCTCTGTATGTAAGGTGTTTCCAGCTATACCACTTACTGAGCTTATATACTGTTTCTAACAAAAACAAAACAAAGAAAACTTTATTATTTAAGGAGGTATTTATTGTAATAATCTACATTAGTCCATTAAACATGTTTAAAAACCATTTCAGCCAACACTACAGCTTACTGATATAGATTCTTTGTAGGCTAGTATCTCATGTTAAATTAGGCTAGCATTTTGAGCTAAATAAGGCTAGTTTGACATGCTAAGTTAGGCTAGCATCTCATGCTAAATTAAGCTAGCATCCAGAGCTAAATAAAGCTAGTGTGACATCCTAAATTAGGCTAGCCCAATGATGTGTAATATAAGTCATTGGGCTAGTATCTCATGCTAAATTAGGCTAGTATCTAGAGCTAAATAAGGCTAGAGTGACATGCTAAATTAGGCTAGCCCAATGACGTATATGTATAGTCATTGGGATAGCATCTCATGCTAAATTAGACCATATCTTAAGCTAAGTTAGGCTAATACCTCATGCTAAGCTAAGCTAAGATCTCAAGCTAAATTAGCTCAGTATTACGTGCCAAGTTAGGCTAATTTCTGAAACTAAATTGAGTTATTATCTCAAGCTATGTTAGGCTAGTATCTCATCATGCAAGTTAGACTAGTTTGTCTGTCAGCTTTATACCAATTAGGAGCTTCACTGATTTTTAAGCAACTCGTTGTTTTTATGGCTATTTTGCCATTTTTTATGCGTCTTTGTTCATTTAGTTATCCAGTGACAGTAGATTTCTTTAAAAAAAAGTGGTTACAAACAAAAGTGATGCAAGCACCATGCAGGGACTTTGTCTACAACCTCTGAGGAAATAAGGGGCAGATATAAAAGAAGCATCCAAACACTGAGCGGGCTTATATTAAAACACACGCTGCATCTAAAAAGTCTCTGAACAATCAAGGGAAAATTACAACAGATCATAAAGTCAGAATCATGTTATCGTTCCTTATGTGGCTGGGCCCTCAGAGGCTCTGAAAACACAATATCTTATATTTTAAACACAAAAACACACTCAGACCAGAAAACAAAACATCGAAAGAAGCAACCTAGTGTACGTGGTCAGTTCAGGGAGGATTGCAAGGACCTTTATACCTGTCTAAAACTAAACCAGGACAGTTCTGCAGAGCAAGACGTTTACATTCTGGACAGTTCAAGGAGGTGTCAAAGAGGACGTCTATTTGAAATCATTAAACAGGGAGGAGGCCTGAGACACCTCTTGTCCTGAGCTATAAAAAAACAACTATTCCATGTTGTTTTAAGGATAAACCAGAGGCAGAGGAGGAGGTATTACCTTAAGTTACCTTTAAAGTCTTCATCATCAGATTTGTGCTAAAACAGTCACAGCTAGAATAATGATCCCATTTATCTGAGAGGACATATCGTTATATTTTAAACCTTATTTTGCTGCGAAACCACGTCTTTATACGAACGTCCTGAAGGGTTGCCTTCGTGCAACCCGTGCAAGATGAAACAAACAGACGTAGTCAGCCAAATCATCTGGGCATCTTTTATTTTACACGCAACGAGGACTGCACACTCTGTCCCTTATCACTTCTGATTAATTTGGTGTAATGAGAAACCTCCACTGGATCATCTGAGGACAAACTGTTGTAGGCGTACGAGCGATGCGTACGGGTGATTCGTGTCATTCAGTTCTGTTTGCTAAAGGACGTTCTGCCATTCTTGAAATTCTTCACCTGCTGTTCCCTGAAGAGGTTGTGTTGCAGTAAGTCTGTCACCCTAATGTTGTTGTTCTGGAAACAAGTCGGGCAACATTCTTATCTGCAGGTTCGTTTTTACTCTAAGATGTTCTTTGAAATAGTGACTCGAGTGGATCGCCACCCTTGATGTTGTTTTTGATGGTTTCAAGGCCTTCGTCCTTAAGGTTTTCTGTGTAACCATTGATCGTATCTAAGAAGCTTTCTTTTAATCTACTATCAAGTCCAATATTGGTGGATGAAATTGATCTTGGTGTGATTTTCCCACAGCATGTAGTTCCAGGTCCCATGGAGCTTGGTTTTGGTTTTGCTGAGAGGAAAAGAAATGGGATTGGGCCATTCCGAGAAGTGGATGTGATGCAACTTGAGCTGCAACAGATCAGGAGCTCGGGCTCGGTTGCACGGTCTGGGAGGACGGTTAAGGTGCTTCTGATTGGAGGCTCGCTCTGCATCATTCCCTCTGCTGCCGTGTTTCCACCCGTCTCTGATCTGTAAATCACCCCCGTTTTTCCACCTTCAGGAGGACAACCTGGACGGGTGCAGAGTTTTTGGGGGTCCGGACGCAGACATGGGGCTGAGAAACAGTCCATGAATCCGGAAAACTCTCTTTTTAGGGCTTGCTCATTGCCTTTCATGCGACGGTTTTAATCTAAAATCCTATTTTATGATAATAATTTTGGTCAAACCTTGTAAATGATTTGATCTCATGCAGGACTGAGAAGTCTCGGCTACTTCCACTCCAAACTTTAGCTCAATATGTGTCAAACCGACTGGATTGCAGCCATTTTTATCGTACTGACTAAGGTCAGTTAGCTGCGGTGGCCATCCTAAATGGGGTTGACTCCAACAGGTTGCTCGGCTGTAGTCGTTCATCCAATGATCACTTTCTGACAGTTTGGTTAAGGAGATATTTTGCTAACAGACAGGCAAGTTGCTCGGGAAGTAGTCAGGATGTTTTTTTTTTTAAAACTACCTCTTATTTATCAGCTGCTGATGCTCTCAGGTGAAGCGTGCGCAGCTGATAACGCCCCGTTTCATCTGAAGCTGACAAACATGTCGGTCAGCGAGATAACCTGTGGTCGGTTATTAAACGGATTAACCCCCTTAGATTAGTGTCGGCCATTTCTCCCATCTGTCTACTGGTGCGCCACAGATTTGCTGCTGCCACAGAATTCACACACACACACACTAAGACACAGCACGACAAAAGAGGCTTTATAGTCATGTTTACATGTTTACAAATCCTTTCCAGCCGACTTGCTGTATGAAATGTCCACGTGTGACCACAAGCTGCTCGCCCATTCTCATTACCACTGAAAAACAAACACAAACCTGTGATTGGCCGATGATTTAAATCTCAGAAATCCCTCGGAGACAGCACCTGACCACATTTTCAGGCTGAAGACACGAAACTTAAATCTGAACATCGATAACTTTTTAAAGGACAAAATATGTGGACGTTAAAACGGATTTAACATAAAATCAGGACTATTAAACGTAATCGTTGCAAAGCATGACTCAAACACTGAACTCTGACAGGCCGTGCCGTTTGAAGGAGTTTACTCCAGCAGTTTTTCCAGATGTGGGTCTGCGCTCAATGTCAACAAAACGCTTTTATTTTCAAACTTTAGCCAACGAATCAGAGGGTAAATACATCAAAACAGTCTGACTTCTGGGTCCCAAACAGAGCCGCTGTTGACCGACTTTCAGTCACTTTCTGAAGGTAAACAAACACACGATTGTTGGCAACTGACCAGAAAGTTTTAACCTGACATTGTGTGGATTTGGTTTCTTAATTTATGATTTAGTTTTTGTGATTTTGCAAATAGCATCTTTAAAAATAAACAAACCTCACGTCTGCATCCATTTGTGGCGCCTAACAAGCTGTTTGAAATGTAAACTAACTGGTTAAATTAACTACGTGCCCAGCAGTTATATTTCAGGTAAACACCACCACAGTGTGGACACTTGTGAGGCTAAACGACAAGGAATAAAAGAAAAATGATTTTAGTTTTAATTTTCCACAATATTTTGATCCAGCCTCTATTAAATATGTGATAAAATAAAATAATTGCAACAAAAATAATAAATATATATAGTTTTTATATTTATATTAGGATTAATGCAAACTAAATAAAGTAAAAAACAAATATTTTTTTAAATCCTTCACTTTGTGGCCAGAAGAGGACTGAATAAATGAGAAAACCATCAACCAAACTGTGACCTGTTTCAGTCTCCTTTCAGCTTTGTTACTCAGAAAGAATCAGGTTTTTATTTAATTTAAAAGCCCAAATATTAGAGGAATAAACTGGTTATTTAAGAAAGGATCAGTTTTCTTTGTGTCTTCCTCCATCTAGTGGTCAAAGGTGGAAGTTTCTGAATCTGTGGCGGGCGGTGCATTTCACACTTAGGCCTTCAGTGATGTCCAACTTAGTCAATAAATACCTTTCAATATGCCAGCATTTATAACACCAGGATTGGAGAGTAGTTAGAAACACACTTAAGCACTACTTGGCATTGGATCACCTCAGTTGTGTACAAAATGGGCTATTATCCGGCACATTTTAAAAATCAACAATCCTGCATCAGCAATTAAAACATATCTGGTACACTACTGTCAAAACTAAATAAAATAGAATTAAATCAATGTTTGCACTCACCAAAACGGCTGTGTCCCCCAAAACACTTATTTCAACACAAAATCCATTCTGGAACAGGTTAGCTAGCTAGCTCGGGGTCGGCCATCCTCCTCTAACGAGATCTAGCTTCTCTTGAAAAGTTCGTCTTGAAAACAGCCTTGCCAGTATATCAGCAACCAAATTAACGTGTTGCTCTCCTTCGGCCATTGTGGGTTAAAAAAGTTTTTAACCGTTAACAGTCCCGGGTGTGACTCTGTTGATCTGCATAGCACTGCCGCGGCTCAAACTCGTAAGTATTCATATCCAATCACAGGACTCGTAAATGTCACGTTCAACGTGAGGCCAATCAGAGGACCTTACTGACACAACTCGTGATCTGATTGGCTATCGCAACTGTCTATCAACTGTATTTGGCCGTTCACTTACAGGGCCGGGCAGATTTCATACAGCCTGGCAACATAAAATAGCTGAATTCTGATTGGATAAAAACTTTAACCTAAAAACAACAGCACTGGAAGGAGCGTAATCTGACACGAAGAGAATATGAATACTTTTAGATATCTGGGAAAGTAAATAAAAAATTTAATTAACCTTTATCATAATTACGATGATTCTTGATTATGTTAGGCCAGCAGAGAAGGCCTTGCTGGCCCTGACGGCCCACCACTGTCTGAAAGCAACTTTTCAGCTCGTTAAAGTAAATAAAGAAAGCAGTTTATTCACATTTCACCAAATAAAAAAGTGCTTTAGAAAAAAGTATAAAACCAACAACAATTAATGTGGATTTAGTTCTCAGGTCTTGTTTAAAACAAGAACAAATTCCTGAAAACAAGAAAAATTTTATGCAGAAATAACAGAATCCAATTTAATTATCTTTATAAGAAGAATATTAAACTATTTTTAATATTATTGCTGCCTTTTTCTTGTGTAAAACTCACTCTGCATGGGAGGGAGTACTGTTTTAATACTAAATTATGGATTTTTAATGTCATTTTATTTATACAGCAAATAAAAACAAAGTATTTTAAAAACAAATTAGATAAATGAATAATTAGTTCCTAATTGTTTCCCTACAAACCTGAACTAACCTCAGTCACGATGTTATTAAACTCACATTAAAATATAATTTATGACTTCATGTTTTTTATTTGTAATGTTTCTTTTTATAAAAATAATCTTTTGGTGGGATTATAATCCAGGATCAAACATGAAGCGGTCAGCTCGCCTGCTGGAGTCACTGGAAATAAAAAAATAATTTTTCTGGTTCCTAAACAACCAGAGATCCTTCAGAAATAAAAAAATAAACAGGGAGTAAAATGGTAGATTTGCTTTATTAGTTCATATTTATTACTAAGAAATACAACAAGTGCTCAGGTTGAACCTAAAATAATCTCTGAAAACAAAATCTTTACACAGTAACATTTCTTCCATGTCGGATACATAATAATAACAATAATAATATTAATAATACTGAAATCTGTTAAACCTTCATCTGATGTTTATTAAACTTTAAAACTGAACCCAGTGATAAAAAAAAAAAGTCCTCCAAAAACAAAAAGGAGACTTTAGAGTGCAAAGATTTATCTGTAAAACGCTGCCTGGAAGCTTTTTTTTTTATTTTTGGGAGGATTTTTATTAAATTAATTATTAAATTAATGGTCTTCTCCCGTCCAACGACCATCAGCTGTAAACTACAGAGAAGAAACTCCTGAAATCTGCTGGAAACTTTCCTTCATTTAACCATAAAAACAAGAATTAAACGTTTTTTTTCATCCAAACCGACACAAAACTTGGACTCAGCTCACAGGAACTGAAGACATTTAAGACTTGTGACTGAAAATGTATAAAAATAAAATAAAATATTTTTTTTATTAACCTGGACCTCTGATCCAGACTGAAACTGTAAAAAACATCAATAAGAAACTAAAGATTTTCAGATCTGATCAGTTTGTGTCGTTTTAAAATCGTCTCACATCCTTCATTAATCAGTTTTTGATTTTAGTGTTTTTATCTTTAAGTTTTGTTTATTAAAAATAAAAAAATAAAAGTCCCAGCCTTTAAAATGCTGGAACAGACACACAAACACATTCTCACTTTTACTTTGAAATCCAAAATACTGAAGTGTGTTTAAATTATTTAAGCTTATAAAATTACTTTGTTAAAAAAAACAAAAACAAATATATATATTTAACTCATTAACTAAGAGAGAAGAATAGATTTATCTACATGAATAAACGCCGCTCCGACAAACAGGAAACGATTCCTTCAAACGCCCGCCGCGCTTCCTGTCTCGTTCTGAGGCGCGGATCCTGGAGGAACTTCCTGGTTCTGGTTCAGTTCTTCCCGAGGTTCCTCATCCTTCAGCTGCTTCGGGTGAAGTGAGAACTCCTCCGTGGTTTTTTAATCTTTTCAGTCGAAGTCGTGGAGAATCTGTGGCGGTTCTGCTGACGAGGAGACACCTTAGCTCCTGGTTCTTCCTGGTTCCTCCCGGTTCTAACCGTTCCACAGCTCAAGCTGCTGGCTGTTTTTGTTCTTTTTAAAAAAAATCATTTGTTTTGGCGGCTCCGGTGCTGAACTCCGGGGCTGAACAACGAGGCGCTCTGCTTCCCGTGGCTCCTCCAGCGCCGCCGCAGGACGAAGTCGTAGTTAGCAGAGGTGCTCATGGCGTAGAACACGTTGGCTTTGTCGGGAATGTGGAGCTCTGAGGGAGAGAAAGGAACACGACCGTGAAGGAACCGTTCTAACCCTGAAGACATAAAACCGGAACGTCTGCTGACCTTTCCCGTGGCGGAGCATCTGACAGAGGAAGAAGTCGTCGCACCTGGAGTCCTCCATGTTGTGCTTCTCCAGAGCTCTCTGGACCACCTGAGGCGTGTGGTCCTGGCTGGTGAGCTGCGGAGGACAGAACCGTCAAGAACAGACTCAGGAGAACCTTTTAAAAGCTGCAGTTTGGAATATTTTACTAAAATACCGAGGTTTCATTAACAAGTTAGTGATCCGAGTGCCTCACGTCTGATTGTTTCAGTCTTTAATTCAGCAAAAAATATAAAAAGTCGTTGCTGTAGTTAAACCATCAGTCGATAAATATTTAAGGTTTAATCTTTTTCAGATATTTATCCAGCGATTATTTTGTTTTATTGAATGGTTTTCTTATAAAAAAAATCTGCGAACAAACAACTGCTTCTTATAAATATTATTTCCTGCCGCCTTGGATGCAGGTGGGAATAAACTTTGACAGAAGAAACTTTCTTTAATGTCTGAATTAATTTATCTTTAGACATCGATTCTCACATTAAAACAAAAATCTGTAAACTTTAAATAATAAATTTAAATATGAGGGAATTTGATCTGCCAGGTTTAAATCCAGCTACAGGGAGCCGTTCGGAGTTTTATAAATTATTATAAATGTTCAGATTTCTTCCTTCCAAACTGAGCCGAAGGTTTGAAAACAGAAAACAGTCCCTGAACATCCGGCTGTAATAACTTCTGCTCCCATTAACCTAGGATTCGTTGAAAGTTAAATCCTGTCAGATCAATCAGATCTACAAAGAGTTCATTATTATTAGTTTTGGTTTCCTTTCTATAGAGAAGAAGAACGGCGTCTCTTCACGACGTACCACGATGCTCTTGTAGACGTTTCCGTTGTCGATCGATTCCACGCTGACCTTGATGATGCACGAGTCCGCCACCTGCTTGTTGTAGACGGGCTGCGCAGCCGGAGGGGAGCAGCCGGACTGCGACTGCAACGATGAAGACTTGGGGCTCAGAGTCAGAGAGGAAGGGCTGAGGTCGGGATGAGAGGAGCTGCAGGAAGACCTGGAGAGCCTCGGAGACGAAGAGGAGGAGGAGGAGAAGGAGAAGTCCTCGGCGACGTTGTGGAGGGAGCCTGGGAGAGACTGAAGGGAGAGGACGGGACACGTAAGGATCGGGACACATCCTGAGGGGGAATCTGGAAGCTGCTGGAGCTCCTACCTTCAGTTTCAGTCGGAGGGGAGAAGACAGAGGGATGGACATGTCCTCCATGTCCGAGCTGCTGGAGCCAGAAGACGAAATGCTGATCTGGTCGCAGTGGGACGTCCTCAACCTGCACATAAACTTTACTTCAGTGTGTTTTCATTCATAACGAGTGATGAACTCCTACGTCTTGGCCACAGGAGAACATACGTGGCGAGTTTCCTGGCGAGCTTCCTGGCGAGGAGGCGGTTGTTCCACAGGCTGGGAGAGTTGGGGCACGGGTCGACGGGAGGCTCCAGCTCACGGGACAGCTCGTAGCTGCACAAGACAAAACAGAGTGAGACATGGCCGTCTCCGGTGGTTTGGGTCCGTTTGCTCAGGCTGGGTGTGGGTTACCTCTCCTGGTCTGAGAGCAGAGCGCGAGCCTGCAGCCAGGCGCTGACCTGAGCGTCCACAGGAAGGTTGTAGTGGCAGCACGACGTCTGGAGCTGTCGAATCTGGGAGAGGATCTCATACTCCTGCAACAGAAACACAACAAATCACACATTAACGATGAGTACATCTGATTTAAACTATGCATTAAAAACAGTAATCCAGATAAAGCACCACTAGGGGGCAGCACCTACCCGCCTGCGTTTCTCAAAGTTGATCAAACCACCCTGTGAAACAGAAAAACTTTCATAAACCACAGAAACAGGATCCTTAAAGACACACATAAGATCAGAGGGATCCCTGACCTCCACAGAGTCCGTCAGGGCCGTGTCCAACATGGTGAGGACCGTCAGGTACGTCCCCAGGTACGGGACAACGCCGCCGCTGAAGCTCTGAGGACAAAAAGAAAAATAAAACCGCCGTTAGCTTTCTGAGTGACACCCTGCGTGCATGCAAAGTTTAAAACGAAGAACAGGTCTCGGAGCTCCTAATGTGTCATAATAAATGATTTCAGGACAAATGTGGAAATATTTGAACACAAAAACATGACGTTGGTCGTTTTTAATCTGATGTAAAACAATTTGTTAAACATCATTAATAAAAAGTGCTTTAAAAATAAAGTTTATCCTCCGTATATTTTACCTCCTAACATGTCAACTCCTGCAGCTCGTTGCAAACGCTTGTTTTAAAAGTGGTAAACAAGTCGTGACTCACTGCGGTACTTATTAAATAAAATGTACGTCCTCTTTTTTTTTTTTTTTTTAAACAAACAAATGTTTTGGGGAATTTATCCTCGGGAACAACTTCTGTGTGACCAGACAGGAAAACAAAAACACGTCGCCTCTGGTATCTTAATTAAAAACAAATTTAAACCTTAGGAGCAGTGCGACAGACAGATTTATGTGGTATCCCTTGCCCCATGGGCACGGCTGTAAACACAGGGTGGTTACAATAACTTATAGGGAAGTAAATCTCTTCACGCGCCGCCCGACATGGAGGTTTATTTTTAAGATTAAGGAGAAAACAACGAAGGAAAAAGGGAACTTGGCTGAACTGATGTGAGAAATGCAGACATCTGCCTTTCGTTTTCTGCCAGCTGACACATTTGTTCTGTTTCGGAGGTTAAATGGAGGAAGTGAAAGGTAATTTCCGAACAAAATGCTGAGTCGGCAGCTCACCGTGTGTCTGGACTCGGAGCAGAGTCGGGGGGACTTGGAGCCCTGCGAGGCGCTGCCCTCAGGGTGGCTCCCATCCTGCGGAGAGAGAGGAGGCCGACGAATCACCATCAGGCGTTGAAGTGAGACGACAACAAGCGGAGTTACATAACATGCTTTTTGTTTCCTGCAGGCCCGCTTACAGCAGGAAAACAACGTGACCCGCAGCGCTCACAGACGGGCTTTTCTGTCCGACGTTCTGCAGCCAACTAACAACGAGCTTCTTTCTTGTCTGCAGAAACCGGACTGCTGACACACGCCTGCATCAGCTGCTGCTCGCAGAAAATCACTACCATAGCAGAAAAACACAAACTAGGAGGGAGATCTGGAAAAGCAGAAGCAGCTTGGCCTTCTTATTAACAGAGACCAGTTTAATCTGCGATTCAGCTCAGGCTGTTCTGTTCGACCCGTGCAGAACTCCTCAGCCTGTCGTCGCCTTCCGCTGAGGGCGAGGATGGTGTGGCCTGTAAGTTAACCAACAGGTTTACACCTACAGCTCGTTAATGTTCCAAATCAGCACCACTCAAGATGGCCGCCACAGCCACCTGACCGTACGAGAATACAGAAATGGCCACAGACACCAGGGTACGAGCTACAGGATTTCACATTTGACCACAGCGGCTACAACTCCGCCCCTTTCTCGTGGTCAGAGGACGTGGCGTGAAAGGAGACGGGCCTTTAGTTCTCCACGTACGGCCGCGTGAAACTCCTGAAGTCTGCTCAGTTTCGTTAAGCTCATCCACGACGCCTGGTATGCTTGTTAAGTTAATGAGGCTCCTTGTGGCCGTCTCTGTCGCTCCTCTCAAACCAGTCGAGTCGGATGGAAACCAGCTTTACTGGAATCAAACCGGCAGCTCTCCAAAGTTACCGACTGCCTGCTCACAGAGGAGCGGTGCTGACTCGATCTGTGCGGCTTTCTCAGAAAACCGAGCGACACGAGCAAAAATAAATAAGATATCCTGCATCGTTCTGATGAGACGGCTGCCATGTTCTTACTGCCGTCATCAGAAGTGAGCAGCTAAACTGGAACGCCTCACCCAGATAATTATCTAAACATTCAGCTGCAATTTAATAATCACTTTGGTCTGATTTTCATGTCGTGGTCATGGGACTGTATGAACACGAGCAGGTGTTTTTTTTTTTATTAGAGACAATAAACCTGAGTTTAAGCTGTTAATATCCTTCACCATGGGTTTGACTCATTTTTATTTTAAACAAATATAAATGAAAAGTAGAGTCTGAGCTGAAAACTGCAGGACAGCTACAGAAATTAAATTAAAGGTTTAAGGTGTTACCTCCACCAGAATCTCTCTGCTGCTCAGCACACAGTTCTCATCAGGAAACGTCTCACACAGGTGGTCAAAGGTGTTCATGCTTTCTCTGCAACAAAAAACATTTTAATTAACACTCTTTCTCTCTTTTACTCTTACTGTTTGGAAAGATAACAGTTGAGAGCGTGGGCCGACCTGCTGACAGCCGCCCAGGTTTTCTTCAGGCGGTAGACGGCGTTGGACTGCAGAGCCGACAGGATCGCTCTTAAAGACGAGAAGTTCTTCAGCTGCCGGCACTCCTGCGGAGACAAAATGGCCGTCAGCGCCCGCTTTCTGACCAGAGTCCAGCTCGTTAAACGTTCTGTGTGAGCCTGACCTGCGCGACGGCGATCCACCTCTCGATGACGCGCGCCCTGCGATCCGGGTTGGCACAGGCGTGGGCGCGGCGGGGCGAGCCCGGCGCAGACGGCGATGACATGGGGGAGGAAGCGGAAGGGCCTGGGGAGGAGGAGGGGCAGAGGAGCGAGGTGATGACACGGTTGGTGACCGCGTTGAACTGGGAAATGGTGGCCCGGACCGTCGGGGCCAGCTTCCGGTTTTCCTTCTTGTCCCGCTGGGACCAGACGCAGCCCAGGCACTGGAAGGGCACCACTCTGACGAACAGCTCCTACAGGAGAAAACGAAGACACGCGTTTAGGAGGCGGACCCGACAAACGGAGAACTCTGCGAACGCGACCTACAGCGTCCAGCCGGGTCAGCTGCTCCGCCACCTCCCTTACGGAGAAGCTCATGAAGTTGGAAACGTCCCGTTTAGAAGAGATTTCTCCGGCGTCGTCCTGATCGCCGTTCTGCGTCGGGTCACAGCGGGGCTTCGATGGAGACAAGCTGCCGTCTGTCAAACCAGGACAGAAACATGAGAACGTGTTGCTCAGCTCACATCTGAACAGAATTAATTCAGGAACCGTCTACAACATTCAGGGTCGACCTCATTCGAGATGGCCGCCACAGAAATGGTTCCAACGCAGCCAGTTTTACAGATATTTAGCTAGAATCTGGTGTGGTAGTAGCTGAGAGTCACAACACGTGCTCTAAGAGTGACATCCAGCAGAAGATCTTTGTTGTAAAATAAGAGCTTTGCCTTTATTTCCACCTTGTTCCTGGAGCCTCTTGAGCAAAGCGTCGGCGGTCTGAGCCAAGCGTCTGAAGCAGAGGCGCCGGCGCAGCTGGCCACAGAGCAGCCGGAGGGTCGGGTACGGAGGCGGCTCCTGGAAGTCCTCGCTGTACTCCTCCAGCCACAGGGAGAGCACCGGGAGCAGGGGGCTGAGGAGGAAACGAACAGGCAGAGCGGTTAAACGCCAGCCGAGCAGGTGGAACGCTCTTTTTTTTTTTTAACTCCGTCAACAAAACTCACCTGCGGAGGCTGATGACGTTATCCAGGCCGCTGAGAGATTCATCTCTGTGGAGGAAAAGGGAAACGCATCATCTTGACTGTAAATCACAACGTTCCCGTCACGTTAAAGAGGAACAACGTGGCATCCAAGTGGTGATAGAGAATCTCCTGTAAACAGCAGAAATCATGACTGCTCATCCTGTGGAAACGCTCCCCGCAGAGAGCCCGTGGCCTCGGTGCCAGGTGGAAACGGAGACGCGCCTTCCTCCGGGATTAATAATTACCCCGTGAAGCACGGACGCAGTAAAACCCGAGCATGGCACCGTGTTTGATTTAGAGGAGCCTGGTTACAGCTTTACAACAGGATCCCGCTCTTTACTGCCCTGCAGGCGATAGCGACAAACAAATGCTGACCAATTACACAGAATGACACGACTCCAGACGTAATAAAGCGACGGAACATCCTGCAGGGCAGGAAGGAAAACACGTTTCCCAGTTTTTCCCGACCTCTTCCAATGCAGCTTACGGGAAACCTGCTGCCACCGGCACGGCGTGAATGAGGGCACCTGTTTGACAAATAACACTGCTTCATGCGGACGGCGCAGAAAAGTCAGCAAAAAAACCAACAGAGCCGACGAGTTTTTATTGTTCTTTAAGAAACTCGACACTAAAGAGATTCCTGAGAGAAACTCCGTGCAGAAGCAGCAGCGCGGGGCCTGCAGGGTGTGTTGCCGAAGGAACAAAAGCTTCTGAGAAGGCTTTGTTTAGTTTGTGACGATAAAAACCTGCCGGGCGTCAGCGCAGGTTTGATCTGAGAGTGACTGACGCGACGCAGGAAGCTCAGGTGGAGGCCCGTTTGAGACGACTGGCGTCTCGGAAAAACTGAACAATCCTGCAAAAAAGAAAACCTGGACAAAAAAAAAAATCGATGTGAAAACATCTAAGAAGCAAACAGAGCTTCCATATCTGTTTGTTTTCCTGATAATAGGAAACATGGCACTGTAAATTAAAGGCCTGTCGCCCGCCGTCTTTCACGCCAGAGTTTTGGAACAAGATCATCTTTATTTGAGAACCTGATCTCGTGAACCGTCGCGCAGCCGCCACATTAAATTACAGCTCAATATCTGTAAAACTGACCGAGTTACGGCCGTTTCTGAGCCGCCTAACGTCGGTTAGCGGTGGCAGCCATCTTGAATTGGGTTGGCTTCGAAAAGTTAATTCGTTGCAAACGTTCATGCAGGGATTAATTCCTGAGTTTTATTAAAATTCATCCAGTGGTTTGGCTGTAATTAGCTGAACTTTATCAATAAATACAGTTTACTGAATAAAACCAGCTTTAATCGTTCCTTTTATTTATTTAGTGAAAGTAAGAGTTATTCTGACTTTCTTTAAACCAAATTAAAACCTGAACTAAAACCAGCATGGCTTCACGAACAGTAGGACTCCTGTTTGTCTCCGTGTGACCGAATGTTTTCTGTTAACAGAGATGGGTAACGATGTCCTCATGAGGGCCGCGCCATCATGGATCCCGTTAACGCACGTCCAAGTTCAGCTGAAGTTCGGCTCCTCTCACCTCTTGAACAGCAGCTCGATGAGGGCGCCGCCGGAGGTGAAGGCCCGGTACGTGGACAGGAAGACGTGGACGAAGTCGGGCTCCCGCCGCTCGGGGTCGAGGAGGTGGGCGATCAGGCGCTCCAGGGAGGCGGCCTTCAGCCTGCGCGTCTTCACCGTGTGGTACTGGACGCAGCCGCAGGCCGGCGACAGGTCCGCCGGGTCCGAGTCCTGCGGGACGGGTTCCCTGCGCAGGGTGATGCCGAACACAGCCCCGTCCTCCTCCTCTTCCTCGCCCCACTCCTGCACCGGATCCTGCAGGGAGGGAGATTCAGACGAAGGCTTTTTAAAACACCAGGAAAAACAAACGTAGTGTGACTACGGCGTGAAGTCTGTTGAGCTGAAAGAAGCAGAACACAAGGCAGAAGCTAAAGGAAATAAAAACCCAGCTAAAAGCAGCTAAAGGCTAGCTAAAAGCTAATCGGGCTCATGCAGGAAGGAGATGAAGGTTTTGCTGAATGAGGAGCTGAAACAGCATCCAGGCGTAATTAGACTGCAAACAACAAACATAAAAAATTAAAATAAAACAGGAAAGCCTCGTGAGATGAATCACTTCAGGTGAAACCGAGCGTGCACGCCTCTCGTGCACGCCTCTCGTGTTCAACATTCCATGAGCCAAGTGACAAAGGCGCTCAAAAATAGAAACCTGAAGACAGCTGACTGGACTCAGAAGCCTCCGCTGACGCAGGTGTTTACATTCTCAGACACGGGGAATAAAACGGGCCGTGACGCCGTCTAATTCCATCTGATAACAGCGGCGTTTCCCCCGCTGCTTTTTATAGGAGCAGAGAAGAAGAAACAAGTGTCCAGGAGGGACAGGAGGACAGATGTTTGTCCCACTTCAGTCGTTCCACAAAACAAAAGCAACACAAGCGTGATCTGGGTGAAGCCTACAGCGTCGTAAATACACAGTTTAACAAAAAAACAAGCAACGATCGGCTTTATTTGATCCATTTATGAACATTTTCATCTTCTTTTAAAGTTTATTTGATTTCTGCCCCTGTTGGGTTTTCATGTTTCAGTTTTACAAAGATTAATAAAAGATTAGCTCAGCATCAACTACATTACAGTAAAATAAAGTCAAGTTTTCAAACTAAAAAGACCTGATTATTAACAAACTGACCTTTTATTGATGGTAAAACAAAATGCTGTAGGCTGATTTTTTTTTCCTGAAATGTGTTTTTATCCTTAAGACACTGTTTTGTCTGTCTGTCAGTAAAACTCATGAACCATTGGACAAGATGGCTGCAGAAGCTAACCCCAGAAGACAGCTACACCTGAGTCGGTTTCACACACACTGAGCTAATATTCGGCGTGGTAGTAGCTGAGCATAGTCCTTCTAACCCTGTTAGCAAAATATCTCACACCTCTGGATGTATTTTAGGCAAACAGACGCTGGACAGACAGCAGGAAACGCACAGAAAGAGGACTAAAACTCAAGTTGAGCTGAATCCGGTGTGCCGGTGTGGTGCCAAAAAGTGATTCTCTGCCAAAAACTGATCGGGTGAGATCGGGCGCGCCCCCGCGAAGGAGCGCGCTGCGGGACTGCGCTCAGCCTGCTTCAGTGTCTCGTCGAGTCTTTTCGAAGGTTTTTCTCGGTCGTTTAGTTGTTTTGGAATTGAAGTGATCAGATATTTATGATAAACGATAAAACACGAGAATGACTCTCACGGGGAAACATCTCAAGTCTTAGAGAGAGAAAAGGGTAAACGAGAAGAACCTTTGTTGTAATCTTGGCTAATAAACTATATGTGTGTTTTTGGTGTTTACATAATTTGTCTAAAACAACTAAACGACCGAGAAAAACCTTCGAAAAGACTCGACGAAGCACACAGAAGCAGGCTGAGCGCAGTCCCGCAGCGCGCTCCTTCGCGGGGGCGCATGATTGGCAGAGAATCATTTTTTGGCAGAGAATCATTTTTTGGCACCACACCGGCGCTGTNGTTTTTGGCAGAGAATCACTTTTTGGCACCACACCTGTGGTGCCAGATCTCACCCGATCAGTTTTTGGCAGAGAATCACTTTTTGGCACCACACCGGGAGTCTCCCTCATCACCTTCTCCGAGCACCGTCACATTTGCAGGATTTAGAGGATTTCAGTGGTTTTGGCATTAAAATGGCCTGAAAGGAGGCGGGCGATATGCATTATTTCAAGGACTGCAAGGCCTTTAATACACATTCTTTCGCAGTTTGAGCCACATGAGCAAAAGTTTAAAAATTAACTGTTTTACTCACTGCTGGGCCTAAAAACCGGACTGAATGTGCAACATTTAAATATAAATCTGAGTCCTGTAGATAAAAATAAAACGTGCTGCTGGTTATAAACCACAGCGCTGACAAACCACTGCCCCAGGTTCAGGACCCGAATTAGCGGATGAACATGTTGCTGAAGAAGGCAGAAGAGCAGCTGAAGTAAAAACTAGCTAAAAAACATTTAAAAAAAAAAAGAAGCAGAGTCGTCCTCGGAGGACGGACGGCGACAGTTGGCGCTTTACTCACCATAGATAGCTGCCATTTCCCCATGTTTCTCCAGCTTTTACACGAAACCCGAAGATTTAAACTTATCCGGACGGAGCCACACGAACATTTAGAACTTCCTTCGGGAGCTCTGTAAACCCGAAACTGACATTTTTGTCCCCTCACAAAAACAAAAAATAATGAATCAACGATTTTCCAAACTGCAGTCAGTCACTAACTGACGCCCGCGAGACGAAACCCATTTTATATAGTAGGCGATCCGGTGGGCGGAGCCAACAAGAGTGTGGAAGTGTATGTGGGCGGAGCCACGGGCTGCTGACCAATAGGGTTACAAAGGAGTAAAACGACAACAGACATGGACCTGCGGGCTTTAAATAACTGCCTGGAAATTTGTTGTTGATCCTGAAAACTGTCAGCAGTTGTACCAGCAGGAGTGTCGGCCTTTAATCTAATCCTTTAATATAAATACCAAAACATAAAATCTAAAAATAATTAAAGCTTTGAGCATTCAGAACCTTTGGGTTATTTATAAAACTCGATTTCTCCCTAAAGCATCGTCACAAAACTGCTTTTCTGTCTTTTAGCAAAATATCTCATGAACCGCTGGAAGGATTTTAATGAAACGTTCAGCGAATAATCCCTGGATCTACATCTTCAACCAGTTAACTTTTTGAGACAACCCAATTCATGATGGCTGCCACAACCAATCAACCTTAGCCAACACAAAAATGGCTATTAGTCAGTCAATTTTACAGACATCAAGCTCAAACTTGGCGTGGTAGTAGCTGATATTCACCCTCAACACATACTCAGAGTGCTGTTCAATATGCAACATATTTGCTGAAAAAGACGACATTAAGTGTTAGAGTCAGGTAACATGGTCTGTTAGCAAATTACCTCATGCACCATCAGATGGATTTTGATGAAACTTTGATCAAGTAATTACAAATCAAGATGGTCTCTCCGGCTAATCTGCCTTTGCAAACACAAAAAATGCCTTTAACATGCTTAAATTTACAAGTAATGATGGTTGTAGATGAAGAGGCGGCTATAATTTGAACAAACAAAACGCTGCTGCAGATTTATTTACCCACGTTGAGATAAAAGCTGCGGGCGTCGAGCGGTTGTTAAATTCTGACAACAACAGTGATGCTGGCTGACAAATCTAATGACTTCTAAAGAACAAAACATTCTTTTAACAGAATCAATGCCAACATTATTCTGTTGTTTTAAAGCGTTCCTATAAAAAAAATGAAAGCACACATTCTGCCTTCCTTTGCTACGACATTTTATATCAGTCCCATAGAAAACGTTTCTTCTCACATTACTGTTTTCTTTCCCTGGAAACAACACAGAGGTGTTATATGAGCCCTCGTCCTCGCGCTGGAAATGGGAAGTCTGAGGGTCAACAAATCTTTACGAGAGGAAAACGTCTCGAACGGCCTTTCGGTGACACGTTTACGTCTGCGCGCGGCTGTAAATCAGCCGCATAAACCTCAAAAACAAGAGCTACTGTGCGTGGCTGTATTTCATTATTAGCCGTTGACTTTATGACATCAGGAAAGGAATAAAACTGAGCGACACTCGGGCTTCTAATGGGTAAACAACAACAACAACAGGTAGGGAGTCCTGAAGAAAACCCATACAAACTGATCAGGAAATGTTAGACCTGCTGCCAGCGACTCGTTATGGTCACCATGGTAACCAAACACCGGTGTCTGTCAGTCCCTGAGCACAAAAGGACTGAAAAGTAAGCCTCAAACAAACGGTCGATGTGCGAGAACCAGAGGTCTGATCTCACAGATTCCTGAGCCGTCAGCGGCCGAAGACCCCGCCGGTCCCACGCGTGGATTTTTTCTGCTTCCACGGCGTTAAAAAGTTAAAAAAGTTAAAATGCGTCGTTACTTCCTGTTTTAAAGGCCACACTTTGAGCTAAAATGTACCTAAAGCCTTTTGGAAGCCGGGCACGCAGTCCTTGTACTCTGGGAGGATTTGAGAGAAAACGGTAATTCCTACAGCGACGTGGGACACGACGGATGAAAGAGGACAAAAATCCAGACGTTCTGATGTTTAATCTCCACGTGCACAACAAACGTCGTGGGAGTAAGAAGAGCTTTTTGCCAAGGTGTTGACGTTTTTTTAGACATTTACAAGTCAGCTGTCGTTCGAGTTTTCAGTGGAAAAAACCTCCAAAAATTAAAAGAACTTAAACTTTGGTTTTGTAAAAACTGTAAAAGATAATAAAGTGTCGGTTCAGACCCGTAAAATCCAACTTCCTGTGACCCGTTTGAACTTTGAACGATGTTCCTACAGTGAATTATGTCCAAACACAGCTGGGTTTTTGTTAATGTTGCGTACATCATCTGACGACCAGCTACCAAACGCCACGGCGTACCATTTCCGATCGAGCCGCACATTTTGATGTATAATTTGTACGTTTTATTTTGAAAGCTGAGACACAGGGTGAGGTTTGTTTTTAACAGAATAAGGACGCTTCAGTCGATTAACGAGGAGTTTTACTGAAAACGACCTTCATGAGTCCTCTGAGCGACAACAAATTTACAGGAAATGTTTAAAATTATTGAAGGAGGGCTGATGGTTTGCAGGTAAACAACAACAACATGAAAGAATCAATCATTCGTATATTTTTAAAGGTGGTTTTCAGGCCTCCTGGTGTCAGCAGCTTTAGATGAGAAATTATTATGTTCTGATTTTAACAAGAGAGAGAAAATAATTACCAACAAGAAGGGAAATCTGGTTCAACTTTCTGTAAAACAGTCCAATCTGACCTCATCCAGACTCAGACTCCCGACAAAGGAGATTAGTGACAGGCTGGAGCAGAAAACACATCATTAAAGCGGCCGGTCCTCCGCTCATTAAGGCCCAGAGGGAAAAACGAGTTTTTGTTTCTCTAATGAGTTCCTGTCCCCTGGGCTCTTCCACGCGGGCCGAAGAGAAGAAACGGCGGCGTGAAAGACCGCAATTAGTCGGGATTAGACCCGTGAATGAGTGACGAGTTGGCAAAAAGACGAAAGGACGAAGAGGTGACGCCACGATGCTTCAACTCATCCGAAAAAAAAACTTTTCCTGAAGAGCCTTCAACGTTTTGGTTCCATCTCAGCGTCTTCAAGCATTTCCTGGTTATCTTAAGTCTTTTATTGACATTTTTAGGAGATTAAATAAACATATGGGTTGCCATCTACAGTTGATTTCTGTCATTTTATGAATTAAACAAAAGTAAAATTCCAGGAGGAAACGTTTCTCACTCTTCACTTCCGCCAAGGTTTCAAACAAAAAGGAGCGTTCGACGTACACATTAAGAGCTACCCTCAGCTACTACCACGCCAAACTTCAGCTCAATATGTGCAAAAATGACACTTACAGCCACTTCTGTCTGTACGTTTATTAACTGTGGCAGCCATCTTGAAGTAAAGCTGTAGCCAATCATTATGTTCTGAGAGTTTCAATAAAATAACTCAGTTTGGTGCCTTTCAGTGGTGCAACTGGTGATTAAAAAAAAAGAATAATCTCTGAAAACTGAATGTTTTTAGCACAAAAACCAGGATTTTAAACTTTGCAGCACTGTTTTACATTTATGTAAAAGTTAATCAACTAAAACTAAATATTCTATGACCATCTGATGAACGCTGAAGGGGATCCAGGTGGATTAAAACAGATTTAACTCTTCAGAGTTGGTTTTTAAAGCTAACTGAAGTTTTAAATAACAAATCAGTCTCACAGAAGAGTCACAGCCGTTCAGAATTATCGTGAGGTTTTGAGCATCTTCTGATGCTTTGACTTGTTTGTATTTTTGCCCCCCATTTAAAGACAGGATATGTTTCAGCTGTCAATGCAGAAAGACTGAGAGGATCTGAGAGAAAACCTGAAGTCCTACAGCAGCGAGAGGCGCACCGGGTGAAAGAAGAGAAGAAGGAAATCTACGTTTTAATGTATCATTGAAATGTAAAAATTTTAGGCAACTCAAAACTCAGAGAGCGACGTCGTCAACTTCAGGTGGGGAAAAAAAACTCCTAAAAAGGTCATAAATTTAAACCGCGGTTGTTTAAAAACCGTGAAAGGCGTCAAAGTGTCAGTTCAGACGTGTGAAGTCCAACTTTCTGTGAGCCGTTCAGAGCCTGAATGATGTTTCTACGGCGAGTTCTGCCTGAGTTACGGCGCTGGGTTGGTTTGGCGTGGGTTATGACGCGTTGATGAGCAGAGCAGTGATGATGGCGTGTAACCGTGGCACCCGACACCTCGTCCTGCCTCACCTCGTCGTGCCCGTCGGCGTCCAGCGGGTGGAAGCTCCTCAGCCACACGCCGGGCTCCGTGTCTGTGTGGACGGCCGCGCTGCGCCTCGACCTGACCCACGGCAGCCTCTTCATCCAGCCCATCCTGCTGCGCCGGCAACTGCGACCTTCCTCCTCGTCTCCTCCTCCTCCTCCTCCTCCTCCACACACAGGGAGAACGGTCCTCATCAGTGGTCACACTACGAGCCCACGCGTGCCTCTCCGGAGCTCCTCCACGCCCGCTGCCTCATCTGTCAGGGAGGAGAGCGTGGAAACGATCAGTCATACAGGAAGTCCTAAAACAGACGATTTAGTTCTGATTCTGAATTTAAAAAGACACAAACTGCTTTTAAAGCGAGGCATTTAACGTGGATCCAGTCTGAAAATCAATGAAAATCAGCTGTAAGCTCTGATTTTTGACGTCTCAGTGTCTAAAACTTAAACATGGAGACTAAACTGAGACGTAAGGACAGATCAGCAGGTAAATGCTGCTTTAAAAGGATTCAAATCGCAAATAAATTCAGTTCCAAACACAACATTTAGCATTTAAAAATGAAGAAATTATAATTTATGCTTAAAATGCAGATGAAAAAATGCAGCTACTTACTTTCTTGATTTTCTTCACTCGGCGTGTCGTAAAATCCTGATGATGTTCAGAGCTTCATCTCCTCAGGCAGAGTGAAGCTTGGAGGAAGACAAGCTGGCAGTTATCTCTGAGTGTGTCAGTGTGTGTGTGTGAGTGAGTGAGGGGGTGGATGATGTCCTGCCCATGAGTGGATGAGTGGAAATCACCTCCTCCTTATTCGGCTGTAATATGTGACATTAAGGCCCAATGTTTTTGCATTTTTAATTTTTTTTTTAATCAGATCATTTCAGGTGACCGCCCTGCTCGATGGAGGACAAACCAAGTGACCTCCTCCTGACTCCACCTGAGCAGAAAGGCTTGACGTTTGGAGAGAAAATAAAACCGAATTCCTGCAGGATTTTCCTGTTTTCCAGATGAAACCATCAAGTTGGAAACGGGAGAGCTGCGTGTCCTACATGCAGGAGGCTGATGGAGTCGGGTCTTACAGGTAAACTCACCTGAAACGATCCCAGGTGGTCCAGCCGGAAGAGCAGGTCTCCTCCTCTCTGATTGGTCGATCACAAACCATTACCTGCACGAGGACTGACGCGTGCAGGTATTGTTTTTTTAGCTAGCATTTTGCTACTTTAGCATTGAGTTAGCCTTGTGCTAGTTTTAAGCTTTTGCTAACTGTTTGCTGCTTTTAACAAGCATTTTGTTGCTTTTAGCCCACCTGTAGCTACCTTTAGCTTCCAGGTGGCCTTTTGATACTTGTAGATTTTTGCTAGCCTTTTACTACAGTAGCTTTGAGCTAGCATTTTGCTACTTTAGCAATGTGCTAATATTTGACTACTTTTAGGGTTTTCCTAGCTTTAGCTTTAATTATGCTTAGCAAACTGTTAAAAGTGGCGAACTATTTTTAATTTTTAAACTAGCATTTTAATACGTTTAGCTTCCTGCTAGCTTTTAACTACTTTAGCATGAAGCTAACCTTTTGCTGCTTTTAACTAGCATTGTTGTTACTTTAAGCTTGCTTTTTGCTTCTTTTAACAACAAACTCCAGGATGCATTTTTTAAGGTAAATTCTGTTGACATTTGTGTTTAATTTTATTTATTTTTATTTTATTTTTATTTATTTATGTTTATTTATGTTTATTTACGTCTTTGAAAACGTTTTCAGATCAGCAGCTCTGAGACTAACGGTTATAGTTAATATTTTTTCTAAATAAACATTATTTCACCTCCCTTATTTAACCTTTTTTAATTCTTGTCTATATTCTTATATATATATTTGTCCACAACTTGAAACAAAGACCACTCATGAATGACGACAAATATTCTTCTTCTTTTCCTGTTGAGTTTATTGTGTTCATAAATAAATGGAGTCAATGGTTTTTAAATAAATAAACTGTAATTAAAACATTTAAAATGAACCAAACTTTAACTTTGTCTCCAAACTGACTGAAAACTAACGTCTGCAATTCGCTGCACAGATGCAACAAGAACCCAAATAAAGCTGGAAAACTAAATTTAATTAAAATAGCAAAACACAGACGCTGTTGGGTATAAACTTACACATCAGCTGCTTTTATTCTAACGTCACTCGTTCACTCATTCACTCGTTCACACTGCTGCACTCGAAGCTCTGATCTCTGCTGCCGGCTTGTTTGAAACGCCGGTTTTGTCGACAAAAGACAGGAACTCCCTCCGGTTCCCGGCTGGATTTCAGGGACTTTGGGGTCAGAGAACAAAGCGAACCACCTGATTCTACCTGAGGAGGACCTCACCTGTAACTCCGCCCCCTCGCGCACACAGAGAGAGAGCGTGAATAAAGCCCAGGACACGCCACGGGGGTGTTGCCTTTCAGTAAACGGGACGCCGCGGAGCGTCACGCCTGAAAGACGAAACCCACAACATTCATGGCGACTCAGTTTCGATCAGCAGCACAAAGATTTGAAAAAAATTTTTTTTAAAAGCTTCAGGGGAGAAGTCACCCGACTCTGGCAGAAACATGAGCTCGGTGAAAGGAATAAAGAGTCAGAACAGCTTTCTGATCGCTCTTTATTGGCTCCCGTGAGGCGGACGGTAATAACACCTGCGATGGTGCGACACAGAACATTATTGTTGTCAAAACAAACCAGAAACAAGAAGCTAAAACACGAAAATCAGAGCAGAAATACATAAACTCTGGTTTTTATTCTTGTTTTGTTCGTTTCAGAACGATTCATTTGATTCATTCTAAATTCTTAAAATCTCTGTAGTTATTTTGGGTTTTGTGGCCGGGTCAGAACTTGCCCTTCTTCTTCTTCCAGGTCTTCTTCTTGGAGTTGGACTCGATGATCAGCTGAGACTGGCGCTTCAGGGCCTCGCGTGACACCACGTCCCCCTCGCTGTCCTCCTCGCTCCCGTCCTCTGCGAGACAAACGGAGGACACGGAGGGCGGATTCAGGCGGATCGTTTCGAGCGTTAGAGTCGGCCTCAGCGCCTCACCCGTTGGCTCACCGTCGTCCGGGGGCTCCAGCGCTCGGTCCTCGGGGAGCCTCACCCTGGTGTTGTACTCGGGGAGCTTCCCCTCGATCCGGACGTAGAACTGTTCCCCGAGACAAAAAGAGACGCAACGAGTCAGACGGCAACACTTTCAGACGTTTCCCCATAAAATGTCTCTTTAATAAAATAAAACTGACTTGAATCGTCTAAGAGAAGCTTTTCTTCCACAGAAATCTTTGTTAAAAACCACCCTTCAGTTTTTATTTTGGCTCATATTTAAATCATTACTTCCTGAAAGTTTCATCTAAATCCATTCAGCGGTTCCTGAGATATTTTGCTAACAACACGGGCAGAAATGTCAGGATTAGGTTTCTGACCCTGATAAAGCATCTTCTCAGTCAGATATGTTTATTCTGTCGTTACAGCTAATCCTTAATGTCCGAAATTATCCTCAAAGTCTTCTGTAAATCCTGACCGGGTGATAAATACGACAGTCTCTCCTGTGAGTCTGTCGCCGGTTAACGAATACAGTCTGAGCTTTTTAATTCGCTCGTTTGCATCTCGTTTTCTACGTGTTTTCTTCTTTACCTGCATCCGAACAAAACGAGCTGATATTAGATTGGACTTAATGTGGTCGGAGCCGAAAATAAAAGTTGAAGAACATCGGATGTAGTGTCAAAATCCAAAACTGTTGTAAAATGAACTTCAGAGTCGTTCTACCATCAACCTCAGTCAGAAACATGATTATCTGATGGTTTACCCAAAAATATCTGCTGCTTTCGTTCTGATCTGATCCGTGTTCTTCTCTCACCTCGTCCTCCTCCATCTCCTTCATGATGGCGTCCAGGTCCGCCCCTTCCAGCTCCGCCTGCAGCGCCTGCAGCTTCAGCTCGCTCTGGATCAGAAGCTGCAGCACCAACTCGTCTGAGTCCGGGCGCACCTCGGCCGCTCGGTCCTCACTCTGGAAGAGGAACAACGACGGGACCACAAAAAAAACCCACCGTGACAGGAAGTACATTCAACCCGATGCCCGGTGTGTGTGTGTGTGTGTGTGTGTTTTACCAGTGCTATGTGCTGCAGTTTCTCTGCCAGGTGCTCCACTCCGGCTCTGACGGTGCTGAGCGTCTTTAGGAGCCAGTCCAGGCTCTCTTTGGCTGTATCGCACCTCAGCTGCTGAGCCTGCAGCTGCTGCTCGCACTCCTCCAGCTGCTGCTGCTCCCTGACAAAAACAACAGAAACAGAAAGGAAAGGCGTGAGAAGTGACACGCTGCTGCTGTGGGCCCGTGGTTGGAGCAGTCGCCCTCCATGTCGAAGCAAAACACTGAACCCCCGTCGGTGTACGAAAGGAGTTTAAAGCACTGATTTATTCCGATTATCTTTGTAGAGATGTAGCAGAGTGCTGTATGGACGTGTGGAGGGGTGGATGAGGACAGGTTGGGTTGTAAGGAGCTCAGAGTCGCCTGATTGGTTAGAAAGGCGCTACAGAAGTTGCTGCTCTCTTCTTCAGGGGTTACCACAGTGAGCAAACTCGCACAAATGATTTGTTTTACACCGGATGCCCTTCCTGCTGCCACCTGGGCTCGAACCTGCAGCCTCAGGATTATAACACTGAGCTCTGAGGTACCGTAACACAGTCCATGTTCCTTTGGACCGACCCGTGGGGCTCTCAACCCGAGACAAACAGAAGAAGTTGAACTCTTTTCATGAATGCAAGCCTCACTTTGACAGCTTAGCCTCCCCAGAGTATCTGATCTCCTCGAACTGCCGGTGAAGGAGCTCCTTCTGCTCCTTCAGCTGCTGCAGGACCTCCTCGTTCTCTCCCTTCAGCTTCTCCAGGTGTCGGTGCGTCTCCTTCTGGGAGACGAAGCGCTCCACGATCTCCTGTGTTACAGGACAGAGACGCGACATCAGCGCCACTTGTTTCTGCCACGCTACAGGTTCTCCACCCTCTCCCGGCTCCTACGTGTATATCCGTGACCCCGGTGGCGTCCTTGATGCGTCTGAAGGCGTCCTCAAAGCTGGAGACGGCTCGCTCCTCTTCAGCTGCCATCCTGGTGGTGCTGCGCTGGGCCTCACTGCTCAGCTCATCGGGCTGCACAGCTGGTCTCTGAACCTGCAGGCATTTCATTTGAAACGATATTTACACATTTTTACAACCAGTTTTAGTTCTGATCTGAATGTGGTCAGACGCCGCAGGTGTGCCTCACCTTCCTGTCCACCCGCTCAGCCTGGGCCCTGCGCTCTTCGACCATCTTCCTGTAACTCGTTATGATTCGCTCCCTCTCCTTGCGCTCTTTGGACAGCAGGTCTTCCTGCTGGTGGAGCTCAGCCTGAAGGAAACGAGACACGAGACTGAAAGGGTTAAATACAAACAAACCTCCGCTCTTCTTCTTCTTTCAGCTGGTCCCTTTTCAGGGGTCTCCGCAGCGAATCATCCTTCTCCATCTAACTCTGTCTTCTGTACAATTGTGTCCATATGTCTCCTTTTCGTGTCTAACATCCTTCTACTAATATATCCACTGTCCCTCCTCTGCTCATGTCCAAACCGTCTCAGTCTGTCCTCTAACTTTATCTCCCAGTCCTTCAACCTGTGCTGGACCTCTGATGACCTCATTCCTAATCCTGTCCATCCTCGTCCCTCCCAAGGACAACCTCAACATCTTCAGCTCTGACACTTCCTGTTCTGTCTCCTGTCTTTTTGTCTCCAAAACGTCCAACATGGCTGCTCTCACCACTGTCTGTAAACCTTTTCTTTGACCTTTGACCTTTGCTGACACTGTTTTGTCACAAATCACTCCTGAAACTTTTCTCCATCCACTCCATCCTGCCCGGACTCTCTTCTTCACCACTCCCCGTCCTCCTGGACAGTGGACCCCAAGTCCTTGAAGTCCTGCACCTTTGTGACCTCTGACCTTGTAGCCTCACTGTCCCACCTGCCTCCACCTCTCCAGGTTCTCCTCCACCTGTTCCCTGTTCTCACCACAGATCTAAATGTCCTCTACAAACATCTCATCCGTTAGTCTGTCCATCATCAAAGCAAACAAGGAGGGGCTCAGAGACAATCCTTGATGGACTCCCACCTCCACACTGAAGCTATCTGTCCCTCTTACAGCTCACCACTGTCCTGCTGTCCTCATACATGTCCTGCTGTCCTCACCACTGTCCTGCTGTCCTCATACATGTCCTGTATCAGGCTAACAAATGTCCACTCTTATACTAGTTTATTACATTGATTCTGAAGGCAGGTGGAGACAGAGCCAAGATGCTTTGAGTTTTTTTCTTTGCAGGTGAGAGTGAATATTTCAGATGTCAGGAAATCACCTCCGCTGCAAACTGTTCGCCTGCCGTGAAGCCACAGCGACTCGGCTCACCTTCGCAGCTTCCCTGGAGAGCTGAGCGTCGTTGTTCATGACCTGCAGGTTGTGAAGCTCCTCTCTGTGTTTCAGGATCTCTGCTTCCAAGCCATCCAGCTGGACCTGGAACGTCAGGCTCTCGTCCTGAGGGGACAAGCGAAAGAAAAGGAACGGGAGGTGCGAGGAAGCGCGTGAGAAAGGTGACTGCGTGACTCACTTACATCAGCTCCAGGTTAGAACAGAAACTAGAATAAATACTCTACATGTGAACGTCAGAGGAAACCAGAAAAGACCAGAAAACTTGTGAAACCGTGAGTAAAAAAAGGCCTGATTGAACGTTGCACAAATAATGACAAGGTCAGGAGCAACATTTGCAAAGAAAACACAAGAATGGCTTCAAATCTGGCAGACGGTCTGACAGTTTTCCCATTTCCAAACTTAGAGCAGCAGACTTTCTTCTTCTTGACTTTACACTGTTTAACGGACAGGAATCATGTGTGACGCCGCAGCTGGTGACTTGGGTAGAAGCGCTATCACAAGGCGTTGAGCAACCTGCATATTATCTGTTTTTACAGCTGCGGCGAGACGACGCAGAAAGGGCCTTCTGGTCACGTTGTAACGTGGCGCCGTTGTAACAAAGTTCTGCTTCAACCTAAAGTTACCAAACAACGAGGATCCTTTGAAGAACCTGATTAGTATAAAAAAAACCCAACATTTTCTTAATATTTCTGTAAGGAATGCATGTCGCCTGCTGCCTTTCATGCCAGAGATCTGTGAGGATTTGTTTCGGTCAAACGTCATGCAGGACGCCACACTCAGAGTACGATTTCTGAATGACTCAGCTACGACCGCACCAAATTTTAGCCATTCAGTTGGCTGTGGCGGCCATATTGAATCAGGTTGGCTCCAAAGGTTAATCAGTCGTAGACACATACCTAGATGATTAACGTTTCATTAAAACCCGTCCAGCGGGTCGAACCACACGTGCATGAACGCAGCGAACAGGCGAAAACGTGGCTTGACATTTGGAAATATGCTTTTTTCAACTTTTAGATGCGAAGTGCGACACCTCCACTGTGACTTTTGTTCCAGTTGCTTTGGAAACAAACCCATCAGCTGCTCTTCTCGTGGTGTTTCAGAGAAAAGCGGCTCGGGGAGCGTTGCTGGTGTTGTTTACAGTTACCGAGCTAAAACAATCAGGCGGAGGATAAATGGAGGCGTAACACTGTCGAACCATGGCTGTCAGATGTGGCGCTCGAACCACCAACCAGTGAGACAGAGTGATGTTTAAACATTTAATGAGCACGATTACTAATCTACAAAACAACTACTACGTATTAGAAAGTCTGCTCTCATAAAATAAACAAAACTGCAGATTACTCAGCTCTATAGCTTTTTTATAATGTTTAAAAACTACCAAAAACTGAGACCAACTCTGAGAAATTAAAGGCCTAGAACTCCTTGAAGGAATGCATATCACCCGCTACCCTTCGTGTCAGAGTTTTAGACTGAGATCATCTTATTATGGTCCTAAAATCAGTCATATTTGGTGTTTTTAAGGTGCAGAAAGGTTTCCAGTAAACAAATAAAACTCTGAGCAACCTGCAAGTGTCGTTTGAGTTTCAGGTAGTACGCCATGATGCTTTCGGCCTCCTTGCACTTCAGCTGGGTTTTCTCCAAACGGTTCTCCAGCGCACGGAGTTTCTGAAACAAAAAACAAGTTGATGGCCAGATAGAGGTGATTTAGGAGGTCACAGGAAGGTAACTACCGTGGCGTCCTCCTCTCTTTTCCGAGCCCGAGCATCAGAGGACAGTGCTCTGCCGGCATCGCCGCCGCCGCCACCTCCTGGTTTCATCCTGTTGTACTCCAGCTTCAGCTCAGCCAGGCGCTGCTGGTAAGTCTGGGTGGTGTGCTTCAGGGCGTTGAGGCGCTTCGTTTTGGACAGCACCTTCTGATCTACCGTTGCGAGAGCTGCCTGGGGACGCAATTGGAGTGCTGATGAGCAAGGCGAACCTGTGTTTCACCTGAAAACCTTCCGCTGCCGCTCACCCTCCCCGACATGTTGCGGAAAGCGTCCTTCTCCAGGCCTCTGTTGTGGAAAGCCTCTCCAACAACATGCTCATCACCCTGGAGGTAGAGACACCTCAGTGAGACACTATTGACCTTTTAGGGTATGGTTGAGGTCAAAAAGAGGTCAGGGAGGAATTTAATTTCAGTAAGGATTACTTGGGACTTACAGCTTTAGCTTCTGCCAGTTTTTTGTACAATCTTTTGTTCTCCTGCCTCAGCTGGCGGATGGACTCCTGGTTCTTCTTGATGGTGGACTGAGAGCTCTCATAAAACGCAGCTCTGTCGCCCTCTGGTGGACACATTTAATCACCACAACACAAATAGAAAAAAATGGGTCATTTATTTGGCATTTAGCAAACATGTCAGCTAAATCTACTCCTCTTGTGCTCACCTAAAGTCAGTTGAAATATCACGGTGTTGACAGAAACCAGTTAGATAAATTTAATAAGATATTACCTTTACGTCCATTTCGTATTTTAGCACATCCTGGCTAGCCGATAATATGAAACAAACTTACCCAGAAGTTGGATTTTGCGCTGTAGCTCCGTTCTTTGGTCGTGCAGCGGAGGTTTAACTGCGTCAACAGTGAAAGGCATTTTTTATTTATTTATTTATTTTTGTTTTGCTGTGTTGTTGTAAACAGCTAGCAGATATATGCTAACACTTCGTTTCAGCTCAGCTTTCGGTAGGCCTCACTGTTGCCGAGCAACGTGTACACTAAAGCGAGCCTCGCGGGACTCCGTAATCAAAGTGTTGCTTTCAATTCGCTTCAGAAGTTCCGACTTCAGGGAGCGTATCACTTAGGCTGTATCACTTAGAGCAGTGGTGTCCAATCCTGGTCCTGGAGGACCATTATCATGCATGTTTTAGTTGTTATTTAGTTGTTAGTTATCAGAGTCCAGCATCTGTGTCCAGATGGCAGGTACAGATTTCGTTTTGTTTTATAATGCTTGGAGGACAGTACAATGATCCTCCCTTTGTGTAGTCTATCTTGGGTGACTGGAACCTTCACTATGGGTATGGATGCCCTCACACAACCATTGGTTCTAACAGTGGGCCTATAAGTAAGCGTATATATATATATATATATATATATATATATATATATATATATATATATATATATATATATAACATTGTATAAGTCATTGCAATGGCCATATAAGTCATTGAGTCATTGACTGTCATCCTGGTTCTGAATCTGAAGTTCCGATTTCCGAGTGCAAATGGAACGCACCACAACTTTACTACAACCGAAAATAATATAAAAATACAAAATAAAAGAGAAAAAAATATAGAATAATTAATCTAAAAAAATTAGATTTATCATTAAGTTAAAAGAAAACTATGCAAAACTTTAAAACATATGTTTTTGATATAATTTTCTATATTTTTTATGTTAATCCAACATGTTTTTGGTGTTATTTTGAACAAATTTTTGGGCCTAAAATCTCAAATCTTACTTTTTTTTTTTTACAATTTAAGCACATGACAAAACTATATAACTTAATATATCAAAACAATATAACCACGTAAGCTGAGCAACTTAAAGACACAAATTTTACTTTTTTCTTTGCCAACTCAAATAAAAACATGTTTATTAGGTAATGTAAAACATACACACTGAAAACGGTTTTCACCAAAAACATTTGTTCAATAATAAACAACAATAACGCACAAAAAANACTATATAACTTAATATATCAAAACAATATAACCACGTAAGCTGAGCAACTTAAAGACACAAATTTTACTTTTTTCTTTGCCAACTCAAATAAAATGCTAATGAGCGGCGCTAGCTTAGCGGCTAGCTAACGTTAGCCACTCACCAAAAACATTTGTTCAATAATAAACAACAATAACGCACAAAAAAAAAAAAAAAAAAAGTAAAAATTAATGTTAGACCGTTTGTAATCTCTCGTGGCTTTAAATGACTTTGGTGAATTATTTTCAAACAGTGCAATTTAGTTTGTTAAACTGATAAATAAAAAAAAATATTTGTTTGACCTATAAAACTTTCACACTGACTTGGTGTCAGAATCCAATAAAATACATTCTAACGTATAACACGATATTTAGAATTAAGGCTTTCTTAAATTATCTGCAGGCATTACAGCTAAAACTCATTTAATTAAGGTGGTCAGGCAGCAACAATGAGCAGGATAAATGAATAAAAGACAAAAAAAAATACTGTATATGTACATCAAAAAAGGCACAGTAAATTCTCCTTTCATTAATCTTACACACACACACATCCACTCATATTTCAGTTCTTATTAAGACATTATTTTGACATCTATTCATATCTGCAGGCTAACGGCGCCCAAAGCCATCTCAAACCAATCAGCCTTTAATAACATTTAGCTCTAAACTGAACCTTAACCCGCATCTACCAGGAATCCCCAAACTTATTTCCCTCCTTCTTTCCGCACCAGGCGTCAAACATGAACATAAAAACGGTAAAACAGTCAAAGTTCAGGATCCCCTGAAACATCTGTGCACCGTCGTTATGAAATCGGCGTTAATGACTGCTTGTTGCCCTCCATCGTTGACTCGTGATGTAATGAAACTGGATGTGCTGCAGCTGCTGGAGACGGGAATTTCCGGCTCCTAAACGTTTCCCTTCCCGAAGAGGAGAAAAGCTCCTCCTGACTCCATCCATCGGTTTTATAATTGGGCTCAGGAAACGATGATTTGTGGCTTTTTAATGTTAGCTGGGCTTAAAAATGAGCTCCACGCAGCTTTGTGCCGACTCCTCTCCTTGCCGGAAGTGAAATGAACTGAACCAAATCCGTCGACTTGGTCTTTATTTTTTAAAAAAGACTTTAAAACAAAGCGAGAGCTCTGTACTCGAGTCCAGCTTGAGCAGCTGTCAAGGAGAGGTCAGAGATAAAACCTCACAAAAACCTAAATCACTGACCCCAATCATTAACTCACCTTCGCCCTAAAGCTAACCCCTAACCCCAAAATGGCGTTCCACCGTATTAGGACCAGGTTCTGGTCCCCATAAAGTCCTCCTGTCTTGACATGGAGACGGATTAAAACAGAAAAGATCCTAAAAAGGTAACAAACACACACACACACACTCGCACACACCATGACTTAGTCTACAGATTTGGGCTCGTCGTTGCTTTTCTTCATGAGGGTGAGCAAGTTCTGCGACATGAAATACGGCCTCTCGGTCGATCCATCGTTGCGTTCCAAGTCCTCCACTGTGACACGAACAAGAGAGAGTTGAGGAACATTTTCCCGCCACCACGAAGGGAACACAACTTAAAGGTTCTCACTGCAAAGTCACGAGGACGCGCACAGAAACAAATCAACCATAAAGTAAGAAACAAAACATTTTGTTTCTCATATTGATGGGCAGCTAAACATTAGATCGGCTGTAGACCACCGCTGCTGAAAGGGACTAAAAATGAGCCGATAATGGCGCCGTCCTCACGTGTTTACGCTCGGACTGGAGGTAAAAAGACAGGTTAGGCTGAAACAGTAAACTCATCCGTCTAAGAGCCGAGTGTTTGAACGCTTGGTCTTTATGGCGCCATATTTATTCACTGGCAGCTGTCTCACTCGTTCTTCCTCTTTTCACTTTCTTATCTCCTCGACTCTACAGCACATTTGTTTACCTACAGACTACGTCCAGCCAAACGCAAGTCAGTCGGATCAGCTGAGTGCTTTGTTTACACCGACTGCGTACCTGCATTTCAGATGGCTTATCGATATACTGTATTTTCTGCACTTTAGGCCGCGCTGGATCATAAGACGCACTGTCGGTGAATGGTCCGTTTTTTAATTTTTGTCATATATAAGGCGCATCCTCGCCTCCCAGTTTTTGTGACTTCACGCCGACCGCGCACGCCGCGCTCCATTTAAAATGGCTGATTTCGGTGCTCTAGTGGAGCTGGTTCGCCTGTATCAGCATTTATATGATCACAAAGATAATCAAACGGTTTGAAACTCACCGAAGGATACTGCACCGACGTAAGCGTCAAGTATAAACGCCTCCACTGCTCGCCGTGGGCGGAGCCCCACGCAACTATAACTTAGCCTTAATGCTGCGAGCGCTGTGGCTTTGTAGTTTAACCAAAGTCGTACTAAAACACGACTTCTTACATAAATAAGGCGCACTGTCGTTTTTTGAGAAAATTGAAGGCTTTTAAGTCCGCCTTATAGTCCAGAAAATACAGTATCTGGAAATCTATTGGTGCAAACTCTTTCATTGGCTAGCAGCATTGTTTGATTTCATGCTTCGCAGTGAGTACCTTTAAGCTATTTGTATTTACGTGCCGACTTTGCACTTTTCTGTAAAGTTAAAGTTCAATAAAGTTATGAAAAAATAAGGTTTCTAGATCATTTAGTTGCAAATAATCATTTATTCAGTCTGATTCATTTTTTTTCTTCCTTTTTGTCCCAAAGATTTTTCTTCAGGTGTCGTTTGAAATATTCACAAATCACCACACAAAGTCCAGAATGTATACACTTCATTTTAAAGGGGGGTCACAAGCCAAAAGTGACGATTAAACAATTCAAATTTGACTCAGACGTGTCGATAACCTTAACTCTGAAAACTCACCTGTTTTTTGTTTTTAAAACACTAAACCACCCTAACAGTTGCATGTTTACCCAGAACAGATCTATATTTATTAAATACAATCACTTGCAGTAAAGATTTACACCCAGTAAATACGGAATGTCAGTAATTTCAGTCTCTCGGGGCGACACAGACGAGGAGAGGATCACAAAAGCATCCAGACACTTAAAGATGGAAGTTGCGAGCGTTCAGAAGGCCGCGTTGACGACATGCAGCAGTTAGACGGGAAAGAAGGACTCGAGGGAGAGAGAGAGAAAGAGCAAGGCAAGTGGAGTCTGTAAACAAGTGGGGGTTCGGGTTCGGGGGGGTCATGATCTCTGCATCATGGCCACACAATCACGCCACTGACGTCAAATACCAAGGCAAGTAGGTGGCGATACATCGAATCACATCTTGGTGAGGATCTCAACAAGACTGAAGAAACAGACACTTTGTACACGAGTTTCATATAAAAGAAAGAGATCCTGTTTTTGGGTTTTTTATAGAGCGTATCAAATGTGTTGGAAACGTTTTGGCGTCAGCTGGTATTATTTGTAAACAGCGAAAGAGGATTCGCCACTGATCGAGACGTTTCTTCTGACTGTAAACTCGGTTGTTACGTGGTCCTGTAGTGCATCCGGCGACGAGATTAAGACGACAAAAAACACCGACAGAAATCAGGCACGGGTTCAGCACTCACCATGGTTTACGGATCCCCACGATAGAAAAATCCAACACTGTTTAGAAACCAACACAAAGGAGCATTTTTTGTTTGTTTTTTTTGTTGTTTTTTTGTTCAAGCTACAGAGATGCACTGGACTTTCGACCTGCTTCCACCTTGAAGGCGGTATCTCACTGGGCTGCGACTAGATGGCGAACGGCGGAGTCTCCTGATCGTCTCCAGAACCTCTTGAGCTCTCGACTTCCTGTCACGGATCGGAGAGGCGCTCGAACCCCGTCGCTCAACGTGTTCGACTCCTGAAGGGAAATCCGTCCCGACAGAAATCACCCGAGGCAAACACGCCGCGCTGAGGAGAAATAACTAATTAATGGGGAAAACGGGTCCAAATCTGACTGTCTTCGTTTCAAAAACCAAATCACAAACTAAGAGGCGGCTGCTGAGGTGGGCGGAGCTGGACAACAAAATAATGTGCGTGGCCAGGAGTGCAAAACGCCGCCTTGAGGCTGGATGGTCGCTTGGTGGCAAACGCTCAGCAGATTAACTCGTTTTCTTTCAATTTTCTAGTCGCCAGCAGTGAGATAGCACCTTTACTCTAAAATCAACCTTCTCCCGGTGGACGTTAATCCACCCACACTTCTAAAGCCGTCTGAAACTTTAGCTTGATGCTTTACATTAAATAGGTCCATATCACAAAGCTGTAAGCACACATCTTTCATTCTTGTTTTGCAGCATCTACTCCTGCGGCGCAGATGGGACGTCTTCGTCCTTAGTCTCCGGTTTCTCCTCTTTCTTCTCCCCTGTCTTCTCCTTCTCAGCCTCCGCGGCTGCAGCTGGCACCTCCTCTGCTTTCTCCTCGGTTTTCAGCTCCTGCTTTCCCGGGGCTTCTTTCGCGTCTGGCTCTTCCTTCTTCTCAGTCTCGTCCGCCGGACTGACCTCCTGCTTCTCCTTCTTCTCCTCTTTCGGCTTTTCGTCGTCCGCCTTGGCCTGCAGCGGCTGTTTCTCCTCATTGTCCTGCTTGAGCGCTGTCTCCTGTTTCAGCTGGACCTCTCCGTCCTGCTGCTGCTGAAGAGGCGTTTCCTCCTCCGGCTTCACCTCGCCCTCTTGTTTCGGAGCGTCCGCCGGCTCGGCGCCGTCGCAGAGGTCCTCCACCTTCGGTGATTTGGAGAGGATCTCGTGCAGCTCGGGAGACATGAAGTAAGGCCTCTCAGATGAGCCATCATTCCTTTCCAAGTCTTCACCTTTAGTCCAACGTGTGCAAGTTTGTTTGTGTTTTTGTTTGGGTTAATGGTAGAAAATGGAAAAAGCAAAAGGAAAGTGTGAAAATAAAAGCAAAGGTAAATTAATGGGAGAAACGAGACAAAGAGAAGAGAAGTCAGAACTTAAGGCAGGAAGAAGAGGAAACCAGCAGCTCAGCTTCAGACGGCTCTATGAGCAGGACGAGGAGATCCGGGTTAAAGAGAATGAAATATTACTCACAGAAACACAGAAACAGAGTGTCCACGCACATGGCGTACACGCTGAAGAAGCCGTGGGCAATCAGGTAGGCTCCCACTACCACCGTCTGAGAGGAGGAAGTCAGAAAAGGTCAAAAACTGAGCTCTGAACTCAGTACTCAAGTATTCATCCCTCTTCCTGGTAACCTTTCAATTTGTCGCCTTACAACTTGGACTTTATTTGAATTTTTGATTTGATTAAAACCAAATATTCTCCCCTAATAGTCCAGATTAATGAGGTTAAATTAGGGGAAAACCTTGCATGTGTGGATCTGTATTCAGATCTTCGATCTAAAGCTGTTTTTTAAGAATCATTGCTTTTAAGTCAATTAAAAATCCATTTAAACGTCTCGTTTCACTAACAAAAGGGAGGAAGGCTTAATTGCTCTTACCAGAATTGGCACCCAGTAGTAGTTGAGAGACGGCGCGGCGTCCTCGGCGGCTTTAATTCTCCCAGAGAAGAAGAAGAAAGAGAAAATTCCTGTAGAAAGAGAAAATTTAACGATCTAAGTTTGAAAGCCACGCGGAGCTCCCCGCCATGTTTGGGTCTGTAAATAAAACCTTCCCTCACCAACGATTCCCACAACGAGGAGCTTCCCGAGGAACAGCAGGAAGTCGGTCACTTTATCTAAAACAGCCACTCTGTGGTGAAGAGGAAACAGCGATGAGCATTAAAAAAAACTGCAGCTGCTGATCGACACTTAGGGCGAAAACACACCTGACGATGTTCCTCATGAGAAGGAAGAAGGCGTCTCGAGCCGAGCTGCAGAAATTTTTCCCGTAAATTGCAACCTGGAGGAAAAAAAAGACACATCAGCCTCCTGGAAAGAGCTCCTCTCAGGTCCAGGACCCGGTTCCATGAGCTTACCATGATGTAGGCGTTCCTGTTCAGGAACTTGATGCATTTCTCCAGACACCAGAAGCAGCACTTCAAGCAGCTGAGCAGAAACTTTGCAAACTTGTTCTGAGCGGCTAAAGGACAGCAGATTATTATTATTATTATTATTATTATTATCTCCCGTTGATACGCTCCTAATCAGGAAGGTTTAGTTCACTTATAACGCCAGAATCAGGGTTAAAAACTGCAACACAAGGTGTCAGATGTTTCACCTTTTAACTTGTGATCCAGGTACTCCAGGATGACCCTGATGACTTGGACCAAAGACAGGATCAGGGAGCCAAAAGCCAGGGAGCCTGTGTGGTATCTGCACACCGGGAGGAAACAAAAGCCAAACGTGGGATTTAGAGGTTCTGTTAAACACCCAGTTCAAGCGTGAAGCTCCCACTGGGTTACAATCTGAGACGGGGAATATTACATTTGGTGCCACTTGGTTTCTAATTATGCAAAATTAAAAAAAACAAAAACCTTTATTCTAACCTGAGAGCTCGTCCCAGAGAAGAGAAGATGGGGAAAGCAGGGATATCATCCGGCTTCTTAAAGGCCCAGTAGTACGACGCAAACGCCCCCGACAGGGTCACCTGGCCCAGAGCCGTCACGAAGTTTGCGCACCAGAAGAAGAGGAAGACGTTGTAGAACTGAAACAGGATGAGGTATCGGTGGTAGACCGTCTCGCCGCCGTAAAAAGCGAACGAGCAGTCTGCGTCCGGACACTGCATCGAAGTGTTCGAGGTGTTAAAAGTCTGCAGAGAAAAAAGGAGAAGAGGCCGATTGCTGCACAGATTGTTTTCTAACTAAAAACAACAAAAAAACAAACGTGTCGCTTCGAGGCGCACCTTGGGGTCGCAGGTCTGCCCGGCGAACGAGCAGTTGAATTTGCTTTTGACCTTGTAGATCTGCTCGTTCGACGTAGACAAGAATCTGTACGGAGCTGTCAAGGCGTCAAAGCGAGGAGACGGTCATACCCGCCACCTGGAACCGTCCAGGTTACCTCTGAGGACTAACCAAAGGATACACAGCAGTAATGGCCCAGTAGGCGATCACCACGGCCAGGAGGGCGAAGGTCAGCAGGGGGTAGAACATGGCTGACATAACATGGCCGATTGCTCTGAGGGAGGAAACATCACGTTATTTATACGTATCACAGAAGAAGGAGGAAGATTCAGGTCTGGAAACGAGCTTTAAATGCGTCTTATTCACAGGATTACAGCAACACTGAAGGCGGAGTTCCGTAAAAAGGAATATTAACAGTTAATATCTTACCTGGCGCAGATGAATACCTCTTTGAACCTCAGTTTAGAGAAATAAAGCTTCACTCTGGTTCGATTAACGAGGCAGCGGCGAGCTCAGGTGTCCTCAAACAACTCCAGTCTCAGACCTTCTTTTTCCCTTTACACAGTTATTCCGGCAGAGATATTCCGATATTCCCACCAGAGAAGGGTTCTTGCAAATAACTAATAAATAATAAATAATAAAAAAATGCATATCGCCCTTCGCCTTTCACGCCAGAGGTTCAAACTGAAATCTTCTCTCACTGAGGAGGGAGCTGTAGCTGTTCTGGCCCAACGTCATAGATGCCGTTCTCGTGTGATTTTTATGAGATCTCACCAAATTTTAGCTCAATATCTGTAAATTTATCCGAGTTTTAGCCATTTTTGTGTGTGCTGGGGCGGCCGTTGTGAATTTGGGTGACTCTAAAAGTTAATCGATCGCAGATGTTCATCCAGGGATTACTTTTTAAGAGTTTTATAAAAGTCTACCCCCTGGTTCATGAGATATTTTGTAAACATTACTGCTTCTTTAAATTTCGTGGGGGACAATTAGAACAACGGACTGCAACATTTCTGCTGATGCAAACATTTGTAAAATATTTCATTTATGGATTTTTAAGATTGGAGTTTTAAAACGGCCTCTTTGACCTAAGCTCCGATTGGACCAGCCGTCAGCTCCGGTCAGAATTAAACTCATCATACAACAGGTAAGATATTAATTCTTCATAACCTTTCAACAGAACCATGCTTCCCTTTAAGGTATCTGTAGCAATCGAGCGGATAAATGAAACCAGAACTGGTTTACAGCTGTTAAAAGTCTGGAATAATCGAGCAGTTTGCGCCGACCTGCTGGCCTCTTTGATGAGGGCGATGGCGATCAGGATTCTCTTCCTGAGGAAGATGAGCAGCAGGATGATGACGACCTCCACGATGGCCAGGATAATCACTGCGGAGGAGCGAATTCGGGAGGTTATCGTTGTAAATGTGTGTTCGGAGGTGAGAGCGGGAACGCCGCGGTGCTTACTGAAGGCCAGCCAGGTCTGTCGGATCTGCAGGTACACGGAGAAGTCCGTCTGCAGGCCCAGATCGCGGATGGTCACGTCGGCGCCGGGTTCCCCTTTCAGCGCGGCGTACTCCATGTAGCAGTGGAAAATACCTGAAAACAAGCACGCACGTCAGGGTAAAACACCAGGGCGGGTCATCGGAGACGACGCCGTTACTTCCGGGGAGCGGCGGTTTACCGTATCCGATGACGAGAATGACCAGAACGATCATGACCCACACCATGACGCCCGCCAGGAACCGCAGCAGCACGATGAAGATCAAGCTGACCACCATGGCGATCACCAGACCGCTGCAGACAAACGGGACAAATTATTCAGCTCTGAAACGACTCAAAGCAGCGACAATCAGTCCTGAACCCCGAGCAGCTTTTCTGCTACACTTATTATTATTACAAAATACAAAAGTTTAGGAAAATTCGACTTATAATCCAGACTTTTCATCATTAAGGAAGGACTTACAGTAAAATCCAGTGCCAAGACTGAGTGTAGTCCTCGAAGATTCTCATGGCCACCTGACGAGCTTCCAGCGCGTAATTTGATTTCCTTTAAGCAAGAAATGAGAATAAAAATAACCATCAGGCTCTGCAGCTGTCATCCTCTTTCTGCAGCCAAAAGAGTAAAAATTTATCTGTCAAATTAAAAAAACACCAATAACCGAGTGCATGATTAGTTCTAATAATTATTCAGATTGTTCTGTTGTTTTCACCTGCATTTGTGTCGTAATAAAGCGCTTTTTTCATTAAATACTTCCTAGTATTATGTGTCACAATGAACTGAAAACATCTGAGAGGAATCTGGGAACACTTTTATATTAAAAAAATAAACTTTGATGTAAATATAATAGTCAACGGATGTTTAACCTCTTGGCAGCACTGACAGGGTTTAGTTTTTGACTTAAAATATTCACATAATTGTCCAATCAGCTTGTTTTTGGACGCCCACGGTGCTAAAAAAGCAAGAAAATATTCTGAACCAGCTGTAGTAACGACTAAATGTTTACATTAATTAAAAAAAAGAAGAAAATGAAAGAACTAGCACGCTAAATTTAACGTTTATGCGACGTTTAAGTCACTGCTCACTCACTGTAAACTCAAAGCGTTCACGTTAAACCTGTCACGTCTGAAAATACCGCCTTAAACGAGCTTTCGGGGTGAAACAAACATCAGAAGTTTCTTTTAAACGAAGCGAAAAATGACGGCGATGTAAATTATTCTGCATCGTTTCGTCTGTAAAACACTAACGAAGGCCTAAGATGTGATAATAATTGCCTCCAGCAGCCTTTGGCTGAAAAAGGAGGTTTGGTAACCGAGTTTATCACTCAAAAATAATTTAGTTTCTGTTAATAATTAATGAAATTCAAAAGGCAGCCACACAGAAACAAAAAGCCAAATGGACACGTTTTGTTTTAGTGTTTCTAAAGCTCAGTAATTTACTCATAAACCCCAGCTCTTATCATTCACAGTTTGTAACAAAAAACAACAAAAAAACAGATGAATCTGGACTTCATTTTTTTAAAAAAGCCACGGAGGAAGTGCCTTCAACCTGCTTTACATCCAACGAGCAGCAGGGGGCGTCTGTGAAGTGAACTTTTATTTAATGTTGCTTAATTACTGTCACCAGTTCAAGGATTTAAATCGAAAGAAACACGCACGTTCAGCAAATGATGGACCTTGAATGGCAAAGCAGAAGATAAAAAATATCCTAATTAATCTCAGCGTGGCGTTTTGTTTTACTTCTGTTTTTGAAGAATTAAAGAAAGTCACAGCAAAAACCGTTAAATGAAGGATTTAAAGTACAAAAAGTCTGTTTTATTCATTCTGTGTGGCTTCGATGGTCAGATTGATGTTTTTAACGAGAAACAAACATCCGACAGTTAATCCATTTTAGTGTGTAAGAGACCGAATATTCACTTTTTAAACCATCTAAAGAGATTTAGATGAACTTCTGTTAGTTTAACAACTAAATCCCCTTTATTTGCAATAAAAATAACTTCTTACTACAAACTTGAGACTGATCTGAATGAGTTACAGATTAAGAATCTGGAGTAATTCGTAAATAAAGTTGTTTTTCAAGTTCTCTCATGTGACTCCATCTAGTTTCAGATCTAACTGAGGCTAACTTTTAATATTTTATTATTTGTGTTTATGCCTAACTTCCTGTTCCAGTCAGATTTTGAGGGTCGTCAGCGACAGGGACTCACTTCGACGCCTCCAGGAGGTCGGAGGCGTTGATTTTGTTGTTGTCGTCGTCAGTGAAGGTGGTCACGTTCCCCACCACGATCACGCCGCCTTTTCTCTTTTCCAGGGCAGGGAGGCAGCGCCGCGTGACTGCGGAGGAGAGAGGGGGGGCGTTTACCGGGAGAACAGGACCCGAAGGACACAGAGGCGTCAAGGTAAATTTAATTTAACGCTCACAGGCTTTGCTGGGAAACAACATGGCGGGACACAGGTCGTCCCTCAGGATCTCTGGCGTACTCTGAATCAAAAGAAGCCTTTAGTTACCGTTTCTGTCACGACACTCATTGAACAGGAAGCATTCAGTCTGCCAAGAGGGTAAAAACTTAAAGAACGGATGATTTAACAGTGTACCAGTTTGGCGAAGTCCACTTCCTGCTTGCAGAATCCTGAGTAGTATTCTTGGTCTTCAGCGTTGCCTGACATGGCTTTCACCAAAGTGAGGTACCTGTCCGGACACTTCTCCACGCATAGCTGGGCACAGAAAACAGCCGTGAGGCGATGGACGGCCGCTCGGACTGAAAAAATGTAAAAACACGAGCTGCCGCCCGAAACGCCAACGTATCTCTGTAAGAACCTGAACTGAGACTACCAGCATCCTGATGGGTGAACGGTACCAGAGGTTAATGCTAAACGTTAAAGTGGCTCCTTGTAGTCACCACGGTAACCGCGCGCCTGTGTCTGTCGCTCCCTGACTGCCGAGGTAATGGGAGAAGCAGACTGATAAATAAGCCTCAAAACGACGAGCCGCTGTGCAGGAAACTCGTGAACGGTGAACGGTGTGAATCTATATGTCTCGTAGATGTTTGACGCAGCAGATACGACGAGTTAAAACCACGCTTTCGTTCATGTGGAGAATATCTGGAGCTAAAATATAACCGAAAAAGAGAAAAAGGCCTGCGTTTTAATGTGTAATCTGTATAAGTACCAAAAAGACTTGTGGAAAAAGGAAGAGTTTGCAAAAATAAAAAATGAAAAATGAAACTTTTAGGCAGCTCAGCAGTCTGAGACGTCAGCTGGCAACTGGGATTGTGTAAAAAAACTTAAAAAATGTCTTAATTCCAGTTCAGTCAGGTAAAGTTTAGGTTTAAACTCTGAATTATGTTTCTAACGTGACGAACGTCTGGGTTTGATCGCCATCGGCCGTGCCACCGAAGGCAAGTTTGCACGTTTTATTTCAAAGCTGCGCGACGAGACCTGGGACACAATGTCTGAGTCCCGAGAGCGCGCCGCGGCGGTCTGCCGGCCCGGACTGACCTGCGTGGTCGGGCACTGGAACTCCAGCAGCACCAGAGGACTGGCACATTTCAGGATGTTGAAGTAGAACAGGAGACGTTTCTTCCTGCGGCGTGACAGAGAAAAGAGACGGGATTGGTCTTTTTTTTTTCTCCAAACACCCCCAGATATCTAAAGGAGATCATCTCCGAGGACGGGGTTTCCATCCGCAGGCGACTTACTCCAGAGGCGTCCCAGACTGTCCACAGAACTGCCCCCTGCTGTCTGTGGGATAAATCACCTTTTTGGGGTCACCCTGAGACCAGGCTGCAGAGGGAATAAAAACATAAATATTATAATAAGCAGAACTCTTCATGTCTAAGGTTTAAATCAGGAGGATCAAACTCCAGGCTTCAAGGGCCGCTGTCCTGGGAGTTTTAGGTGTTTCTGCTCCAACACACCTGATTCAGACGGTTTAATCACCTCCTCCAGGAGCATTGGAAACAAGTCGTCTGTTTAAATCAGGTGTTTTAAAGCAAAAACATCTAAAACATGCAGGAGAGCGCCCCCCGAGGAGCGGCGTCTGACATCTGTGGTTTAAAGGTGAAAAACTCTCAAACGAGCAACAAAACAAAGCTAAGTCGACCCTTAAATACGGATTTAAACGCACTGATTGAGCAAATATGAGTTTGGCGTTTTAATGGTCTGGAGCATCCAGGTGTTCATTAACAAGATGGGTGTCAAACTCACGGCCCGCGGACCAGATCCGGCCCTTGGTGACTTTTAATCTTTTCTGTATTTCTGTATTTGATTCTGTTGTTGTTTCTGTGCTATATAAATACATTTTCACTTCACTTAATGTGGCCCCAAAGATAACATTTAATTTTAGATCTGTTGCTCCAGTCTGAGACAGATTGAGTCTCTGTCGCTTCTCATGTCGTCGTCCTGACACAGTTACTTTGAGGCCAATAAAATTAAGCTTTAATTTCTCAGTAACCTTTGATTTCGATGCGGAAAGGGGCAGCAGAGGAGAGGAAACGGGTTGATGTGCGTCAGAGCAGCAGCGAGTCTGCGTTAATGTGTCGTCTGTTTCTGTTTTCTTCTTGTTTCATAGTTAAATGTTAGCAGCTGTAGGATGTTTGATGGATTTTTAGCTGTTTTAAAGGAGAAAAAATGATAAGAAGGCAAAAGAAATTATGTTTGTTCTTAAATCTATGTAACACGTAACTGGGAAAAAGTATACATGAATGATTTGACATATTATATATTAAAACAAAGGTTCATTTCTGTATTTTGTCAACAAATATTGATGGAGATTGTCTCAGCTAGACCTTCTTAAAGTGTGTACTGACTTGTGTTTTGCACCATGATTGCATTTTAAACGAATACAACCAATAAATTCATATTACAGACATCAGGGATAAGTCTTACCAAGGATGCCAACGGCGAAGTACCCCAGCAGGGCGATGATGAAGAGGATGCAGCAGAGGATATCTGTGCAGCTCCTGAGAGGAGACAGAAAACGTGACGTTTCTTGTTGTCTTTAAACACATTAAAGAAAAGAAAAAGGTTATAATAAAAACTTTCACCTGTTCTGGATTGGTCCTTTAAAGTTTGGGTCAAACTTTCTGGACGGCCCTGAGGAGGAGAGACAGAGAGACAGAGAGGCTCGTTTTGTGTTTTTAAAGTCGATCTGGACCTGAAACCTGCAGATGAAGATGACTTGGAATGAACTGGAGGTTCTCTCGATGGTTGAGAACGTCTCTCAGAAGACATCTGCCCGTCAATGTGGTGGAGCAACACCTACGACCACATTATGTCTTTTTCCACACACTTCCTGCCTGGGACCACTCTCACCATCAAATAAAGAAGGAAAACTTCTTCGTGTACGCATGTGTCTGCAACTGAGCTGCCAAGTATAGATTATAACACAAACTGCTTCTGTTATCTTCTGTTTAAAGAAGCAGGGTTTCTTTTTCTGCCTTCATTTTATTTAAATCAATCAGAAATTCGGGCTTTAATGCAGAAAACCAAACACTTTCAACAGATTATTTAAAATGCATGGGTTTTAGCACCGCGCTTCAAACAAAGAGCTCTGAATCTGCCAGGATGTGAGGGAACAGTAAGGAACGATGCTTCGGCCTGATTGTCGTGCTTAGCAACCCACAAAATGGCTCCTCGGCGACGGTGGGAGCTCCTTAGGGACCCCGCCGGCCGCCATGGAAACGCCTCAGACGCGACAGAGGAGAAACTTCACCCGCCGGGGGGCCGGGCTGACCCCAATGAAATGCGCCTCGACAGGAAACCGGCTCGTTCAAGTCCTCTTAAACCTCTGCACATCCTGCCTTGCTACCGTAAGGGGCCCACCACACCCTGAGCAACAACTGGCTGATATTAAATTGCTTTTCCGTGTGCATATTGAGCCGTGCAAGGCTCACAACGCTCACGTAACACAGGATGCCCAAACGTTTCCTGCCAACACAGCTGAAGTACGCCACTTTCAAAGCAAAACAAAACGTGGGAGCCGCGGTCCAGCTGAGCACCGACAACCTTCGATCAGGTCAACGCGCTCAACATCGTCCCACACGGAGTCTGAGAGCCCAGAACGTTACCCATGTTTTCATATTTTGTCATCTTGTCGCTGCGAGCAGAAGTCGTCTCGACGGCCGCGTCTCCTTCCTCTCTGCAAATCTTTCCACTTCCTTCTTTCATTTAAAAAAAAAAAAGAAACAAAAGAAGATGCACATTGAGCAACTTTTCTCTCTTTTTGGTCCCTCTCTGTCCTAAAGGCTCGTCGACACATCTGCAGCAGAAGCAGCTGCAGATAAAAAAAAAAAAATACAGTTTAAATAAAAAGTGGAAGATTTAAAACATGATAGGGAGTGGTCCTAAAAACAGCTGATGTCATGTTTACCGCCTGCTGGTGATAATGTTTTTATCTGCGTGTGTCTGTTAGCAAACTATCCCAAGAACCACTTATAATGAAACCTGCAGGAAGTAAACATCTACAGCTGATTAACCTTTGGAGTCGCCCCAACTCAACATGGCTGCCACAGCCAACTGGAATAAAAAAAACAACAGATAAATGGTTGTAAGGTTTGACGTGGTAGTAGCTGAGAAACATCCGCAGCACATCCTCTGAGGACGGCTACGACTCTCGTCTCTCAGCGGGAGACGAGCTGAAACTCCGGCCCGAAGGGCGGCGGGTGATAAGCATTCCTTCCAGGAATTAAATTATTTAGAAAATAAACTGTATTTAACGCCGAGTCAGTGAAGCTTCTCTGACTCAGCGTTTCTCGCAGCTTCAGTTTCACTTTCCAACCACGTCAACAAAGTGACTCCGAGCTCGGAAAGAATGACGACAGAAGAAGAACTTAACCTCCGTGTTTCCTCGACCTCCTCGTGTGACTTCAACGGCATATTTGAGCTTTTGAAAGCATTTTGACAACATCCCTCCATTTTGAATTCTTTCTTACTAAACAAAGGCCTTATTCAAATGGTTTTTTTTGTGCCAGTTTTTGTTAAAACAATGATTTGGTTATGATCCACTGTGGGGGGAATATGCAGCAATCAGTACATCTGAGATACGACCACCTCTGCCGACATGTGACTGCAGAAAAAAACAAACACAATCAGTGAATGCACCTAATATAAAGGCTGAAAGCTACAAATCTGACGTTTCAGAGGAAAACTACGTTCCTCATTTCTTGCTGCAGAACATGTCGGCCCGCAGCGTCGACCAACGTGTTTCAGCAGATCCATTTCCACCGTTTCAGCAGGAAGTTGTTTCCCCAAATATTCTGAAAACACGTGCGTTTCAGCAGAAAGTGACTTTTACACACAAACACTGACTGCTTTGGTTCCTTCACCCGATGGTAAAGATGTAAGAAAAGTGCATAAAGCTGTAGTTTCTGTGTGGGGAAAACACGACTAAATATAAACTGTTCCTTTATTAACCTTAAATAAAAGGTAAACAGTGACGCAAATCTGAGCTGCAGCTCCAATAAGTCCTGTTCCAACCAGTGAATGAAAGAAATAAAGGTCATCGGGCAGATTTCGAACAGTTTTCTCTTGATTAATCTGAAAATAAACCGTGTTGTTCTCTTCTGCCTGTGTGCGCCGCGAGTCTCCTCTTTTAACGAAATAAAAGAATCAATGATGACCGAAGGGCTGCCGTGTACCCGGCGAACCCGGCGTCCAAACGCCAGCGACAAAACAAAACGGGAAACAGAGTCCAGAGGTTCCAGCTGTGGACTCGTCTTTAGGGCACGTCGTGCTCAGGCTACTGCTGGACCTCCACTGAGACGAAACCCAAATGTACTTCAGTGATTCCTCAGCTCTGAACTGCTAAGATAAGATCAAACCAACACAAATCTACTAAACAAACAAAGAAATAACAGACTGAACTTTTATGAACATTTAAGAGCAGGTTGAAGCTGTTTTAGTCAAACCCTTTTAAATGGCGTTCTGCGCCATCTCACCTCACAACGAGATCCGTTATCGCTCGGAGGACGTGTCTCAGATACAGCCACATCAGACTTTAGCCCATTTGACTACATTATTTGTGCTGGCTAAGATGGCGCACACGCCTTCAGGTGGTAATAATGTTTTAATCCGTGACAGAAAAGTGAGAACTTGGAGCGTAAAGCCAAACTCACTGGCGCTCAGTTACAAACATTACACCGAATCTGAAACGAAGAAACCGTCGACATCGTCTCAGATACGCGTCTGTATGATGGACACAATCCTACAAGATGGTTTATAAAATATGTCATTTATCAAATTAAACACAACATGTTAAAAAGTGAGCAGATGTTGTTTGCTTGAATTCAGTTTTTCACTTCATAGATGTCAGTCTGATTCCTTCAAAATGAGCGCCCAGACGGCTGCGATAATAAATGTTAATGTTAATAAATGCTCTTACTTTTCTTCTTTGTCTTTGCTTTTTGCGCAAACGTTTCCTCTTTTATGCAGTGAAGAGGATGAACCTCAGCCTTTCATTTGGAGGACAACGTGTGAATTTGAAAGGCGGCCATTAAATCTCCAGCGCAGGAAAAAAAAAGAAAAGATTTCTGTGCTGAAAAGCCTTCGAACAGCTTTTTATCTGCTTGTTGTGAACAAATACCACATGGGGCTGAATGTATTCGGTGTAATAAATATGGTGGTTCACGTCTAACGTGTGCATTATTTAAATGTAGTAGAAATATCCATTTTTGGCATTGTTAGCAAAATATCCAATCCCCCAGAGAACGGGTTTTAATGAAACTCTCAGTTAGACAACCTAGCCGACCTGATTCAAGATGGCCGCCACAGCCAACTGACACTAGTTGAGAGTCTTTTGTGATATTCCATGAGATCGGACGAGACGTGATGCTACAACGTCACCATTTTTTTAGAGCTTAGGTTTCTGTCTGAAACTCGACATGCATTCCTTCGAGGTATGAAATACATCGTCACCCATCCTCGGTGTCCAAAACTGACGCTAAACAAGCTGACATTTAGCTGCAGTTTGTATTTAGAAGAAGACTGAAACGCTGTGTTAGGGCTGGAGTAACTGTACTCCGTGTGTGTGTGTGTGTGTGTGTGTTACAGGGTGTGATGATGTCATGGCTGATGGGATTCACTAATGGGCTCAGAGGGGTTATCAAATGAAGCCTTTCCTGCCTAACCTAATGGTTTCATGGCTACTGTGGTTGTGCATATTATCTGTGTGTGTGTGTGTGTGTGTGTGTGTGGGCCCTTCTTCTGAGGAGAAAACACATTTGCCTTCTGTGCTCTGACGCGATAACATTTATCTTTTTTTATCAAAGGATGAAAGGAACAGATCGTTTTTATCAGCCCTGAAAGGACAGAGGAGCTGCCGATCGACTGAATCAGGGTTTTAAACTCGTGACTCAGAAAACTTTATTCAGTCAGCATTTAGGTCGGTGGCCAGCATGTTAAAATAAAAGGAATGGAGGAATTTATTTTCTGACTACGATTGTCTCACGTTGAGAAATGGCGGAGCCGTTTCGGTTAAAACTTGAAGATCACGTTTTTGCGTGATCTAACGATTATTACAAATCGTTTCCCCGAATTCGCCCGCCTCCGTAAACCACGGACGGACCCGACCACATTCTGCGCGGGCGTTAGCTTTCAGAAATGAAGTGAGCACAGAGGAACCGAAGGGGGCGTGGAGCAGACTTCAGCTGCGTTTACGTGAGGCGTTAAGTGCGTGACGGACGTCTCCCTCGTTGCGTTTTTAACCACGAGTTAACTCAGTTTAGCGATTCTCTTTGTGGTTAATTTTTTTTTTCCAACTAAATGCAAAGTCGTGCGCCATCATTTGTCTTCCCTCGGAAACAAATCTGTTTGTTGTTGGTTGATCCTGGGACCGAATGTCGTCACTTCATCGCATCACTGAGCCGAAAACGCCACCTAAGCTTTCGGCTCGTCGACCCTCGCCGCCTCGGCCCGTTCAGACATTCCACCAGAGGGCGTCTTCGTCCCGGCTTCCTTTAACACCAGTTGGCTGTGGCGGCCATCTTAAATTGTTTGACACGTACATCCAACGGTTACATCCTAAAATGTTTCAGTTTAAGTTTAAGGATTTATGAGATATTTTGGTAATGACACACACACACACAGAGGCCAAATCATTATCACCCCGCCTTCGATGGCGGGCGACAACGTTTTGTAGTCCTCGTGGAACTGGTCTGTGTGATCTTCTCACAGAGGGAGAAGGTTCTGCGGTGTTTCTGTGCGTGTGTGGAAACAAACGTGTGTTTATCGGCTCAGTATTGACTGGAAGCCTCATGACTGGCGTCTGCGGTGTGGGCCGGGCGGACAGGGCTGAACACGCCGCTGCAGCCCGCCTCTTTGTGCAAACACCGGCTCAGACGACCGGTCGTGGAGCGACCACTGTGGGCTTATCTCAGATCGAGCTCTGCTGATAAAACCGCTGAGGAACAATGATCAGCTGCAGCACACACAAAACAAAACTTATTTCCAAGTTTTGCCCTTTTGGCCCCCCGGGGGGGGGAGGGGAGTCAAGGAAAGGGTGTTTATGTGGAAATGTTCCACAGCAGAATGGGGTAGTTTTGGTTCGTCTACATGAGATGTTCAGCACACAGACACACAAAACTCCGATCCGTTTTCCAGCATTTCTCTTTGCGTTGAGGAATTTAGCAGCGAGGCAACACGCTGAAACACCGGCCTGAGGACAGTGGTTTGATTCCTGGCTTTCTACGACCATCCTCTCATGTAACAACCCGGCTGAGAGCCGCGCAGCAAGCCGAGGCTGGTTATTAAACCTTCATGACTCAGACTCAGGAACACCGGACCGAGCTGTTCGGCTGTGAGTCACACGTTCGGCTGAGATCGTCAGAAGAACGTCTCCTTCGTTGGGACGTAAGGAGAACTAAACACGTGACAAATTCAGCCCCGGAACCGAGGTGTTCAGGCTAAAAGAAGCAGAGAACTAGCTAAGAGCTAAAAGAAGCAAAATGCTAGCTGAAAGCTAAAACGAGCGAAACAAACAACGAGCTAAAAGTAGCAAAATGCCGGCTAAGACCAAAAGAAAGTTAAAAAACAACTACAGCTAAAAGTATCAACAGGCTAGCTAAAAACTAAAAGTAACAGGTAAATGTAGCAAAATAGTAGCTAAAAGCTGAAATTAGCAAAGGAGTAGCTCAAAGCTAAATGTAGCCACGGCCTAACTAAAAGCTAAAAGCATCATAAGGCTAGCTAATAGCTAAACAAAGCAAACTGTTAAGATAAGATGAAAGTTGCAAAGTGTCAGCTGAAAGTTAAAACACTAGCTAAGTATCAAAAAGCTAACTAGAAGTTAAACTTAGCAAAGAGCTGGCTAAAAGCTAAACGTAGCAAAAGGCTAGGTAAAAGAAGCAGAATGGTAGCTAAACGCTTAAAGTAGCAAAGTGTTAGCTCAAAGCTAAATGTAGCAAAAGCCTAAGTAAGAGCTAAAAGTGACCAAAGGCTAGCTAGAAGCTAAACTTAGCCAAGTAGTAGATTGGGAGGGAAATGTAGAAAGTAGCAAAAACTTAGCTAAAGGTAGCAGAATAGCAGCGAAAGGTAACAGAACAGCAGCTAAAGGTAACATGAGAAGACAAAACTAAAGCACGCTGATCTCCATGCGTGTCTATGGGGGAAATATTTGTAAATAAAGTCAAACATTTTAAAAATCCTAAAGCTCCCAGAAACCAAAGGTTCCAGCAGCCACGGCCTGCATGAGCCGAATGTTTTCATCTACGAACACCAGAAAACAGGACCAAGTAGGCCGACAAATAAAGAAAGAAATGGTGTGCTTTCCCACAAACATGCACATCTGCTCGGCGCGTGTTTGTGCTGCTGATCCTCACACCAAATGGTTTCCAAACCCAGAGAGAGTCTGCTGCTCTGCCTGCAGAAAAACACTCAAATTAAACATCTCACCCAGACACACCTTGTTTTAACATCTCCTTATCAGCTTTGAAAAAATCCCATTAAACCATTAAGGACCAGATTTAGCCCTGGCCTCATTTAAATGGAAACAGAGGCAGTGGCTACATTAAATAAAACCTTGTTGTTTTTACATTGCTGCTGTGTGTGTTTTTTGTAAATATGTGATCGGTTTGTGAAAAGCCAGAGGATGAGGAAGAGGATGAGGAAGACTCCAGATCTGCATGAGACCCATGGAGGTCCACACCCATCCATCCGTTGCAGTCATTGTTTCCATTTCTTCTTCTTCTGTTCGGGGCGGAAGCTAAAAAAAATTTTAAAAAAATGACAGATAGAGGAGAAGGGAGTGACATTAAGGCTTTTTTCCTACCGTATTTGGGCTCCGGGTTTTTCTCCTCCAGCTCCATTCTCACGTTCCTGTTCGTCTCCTCGCGCTGATCACACCTCGGACAGCTCAGTTACCATGGAAATGTCGAGGGAAGGAGCCCCCACTGTCACCCCACCCCTCCTCCATCAAAAAACCACCGACCGCCACGGCTAAAAGGAGCAGCGAAGAAGAAGACCCTCCCTGTCTGAGAGCGGGGCGCGTTCCAAACCTAACGGAGAACAGACGCAGCCAATCACGAGAGGGAGCTCCGGAAACTGACAGCCACTCCGGCCAATCAGAGCGCCCGACGCGGGAACTGCGACCCTCCTACCTGCGAAGGAATGCAAAAAAGGGTGGGAAGAGTCGTGTTTTTAACCGACAAAACACGTTTAGATCTGAAAAAACAAAAAGAAAAATGAAGTTTAATAAGAACAACTTTATTGTTAGTTAGTTTACAAAAAGTCTTTGCTATTTTACCAATAAACGAAAACACTTCGCCTCAACAGAAAGCCTCCAAAGTGCAAAAACTGAAGTGAAATACTTCAGTTTATTTCACTTTAGGAATGAATACATACCTTCTCTCAACCGTACATGTCCGAAATTTAGCTCATGCCAAATATTAGCTCGATGTCTGTAAAACTGACCGAGTTATGGCCATTTCTGTACTTCATAAAGAGTTGGCTGTGTCCGCCATCTTGAATCGGTTTGACCCCAAAGGTTAATCAGCTGTAGACAGACACCCACTGATCACTTCCTGAGAGTTTCATTAAAATCCGTCCAGTGGTTCATAAGATATTTCGCTAACAGACACAAAACCTATGCATCGAGGATGACTCTCAGCTACTACCACACCAAGTTTTAGTTCCATATCTGCAAAACCCGACTGAGCTGCAGCCATTTCTGTTGCTTAGCTGTGGCGGCCATCTTGACAGCAGCTCCGGAAAGTTTTGTTAAAATCCATCTGGACAAACAAACAGATTATCGCCCTTTTCTCCTCCTGCAACAGACCTCAGATCAGCTTCTGTTATTAAAACATGTTTATTTTTAGCCTGACTATAAAAAGGCTCAATAAGTAAAGCTACCCGCCTGTTATCAGTCGTATGAACATGATGACTTTTTGAAAATGAGCAGAATAATCTTTAACGTTTAGTTTAAAGGGCAGCTGAATCCTGCAGCAAGTCAGCAGGTAACAGACGTGAAAACAAGGAGCTGGAAACCTGTGAGAGGCTGACACCACGAATTCACAGAACTCTGTTCACTGAAACGTGTCGTGTGAATAATTTAAAAGCATGAAACAAACAAACAAACAAAAAAAAAGAGTCCATCCCCGACACGGTGACGCACCAACAGAAAACAGCCACAAACAAACACAACAGTTCCTTTTCTTCTTCTTTGCTTTCTGATAAAAACAGAGAAGCAGAAAGTAACTCAGGCTCTAGAGTTTATTTTAGTTCAGGTTTTATTGAACGCTGAAGGAGTTGAAACTGAATCGTTACAGCTGAAAGAAACAGAACACAAGCTAAAAGCAGAGAAAATTACTAACTAAAGCAGTAAAAGGTTATCTGAAAGCTAAACATAACAAAAGGTAGCTAAAAGCTAAAGTAGCAAAAGGGTATCTAGAAGCTAAATGCATCGAAAGGCCTGTGAAAAGCTAAATGTGGCAAAGATGCTAGCTAAAAGCAGTAAAAGATTAGCTAAAAACTAAAGTAGCAAAACGCTAGCTACAGAAGTAAAAGTTTAGTTAAAAGCTAAAAGTAGGAAACTTCTAGCTAAAAGCAGTAAAAGGTTTAGCTAAAAGCTAAACATAGGAAACAGTACCCAAAAGCTAAAGTAGCCAAAGACCATCTAAACCTAAAAGTAGCAATATGGTAGCTAAAAGCTAAACACAACAAAATATTAGCTAAAAGCTAGATAACAAAAGGTAGCAAAAAGCTAAAATTAGCAAAATGGTGGGTAAAACTATCAAAGGCTAACTAAAAGCTAAAATTAGCAGAACAGTAGCTAAAAACTAATCGCTGCATTTGAAGACGAAAACAGACCCGGTTTGCTGAAGCAGTTTTTAAACAAACTGAAGAGATCTCGATATATTTCTATGGGGAAAATATTTGTAAAAAAACTTAAATATTAACTTAATAAATATAAAAGTCATAAAACTCAAAAGTCAAAGCACCCATATCCTAAACGAGATGAACATTTTATATAAGAAATGGCTAAAATAGCACAAAGTTTGCTGAAGTAGATTGCAAAAAGTGTTCAGAAAAATTAAAACAAAAAAGTAAAACAGGGAAAGATGTTTCACACAAATAATTTAGTGATATAAAGAAATCGCTGCACCTTCGGTCGGTAACAATTCAGAAGAAGTTTGGATCGTTTGGCTTCTCCTTCTTTTTACACGCTGACATCTTTTGTCACAATACTTTAAAGAAACTTTGGCATTTTTGGAGCAGTCCAGATGATTTTGTCTCTTTCTTCCTAATACAAGTTTTTAAAAGTACAAACAGAAGCCTGAAGTAAAAATAAATAAATAAACAGCTGTCAGTTCATCTGCAGTTACACAAAAACACCACCAGAGGGCAGCATCACACAGACAATATCATTTCTTCAGGTTTGTGTTGATAAGTTTTGTATAATTACTGAACAGATTTAAAAATAAATTACCTTATTCTCTTAATGCAAGAACAGCTTGTTTATGGTATTTTATGTAGCTATATTTTTATTTGAAAACCTTATTCATATGTCTCATGACATTTATGACTTAATCCTGGGGAGAGACATCTCCAGACTGCAGACTGAAAATTAATATTTTTAATAATCTAGATAAAAAAACGACATATATACAAAGCTGTCGTTTAGCTGCCTCATGTTGGGAGTAAGATAAAAGCATCAGATCACAAACTACTGGGAAAATTAGTTTTTGTTTTTCGCTGTTTCAAGTGAACTTTTAGGGTCAACCTGAGAAGCGTTCAGTCAAAAATGATCCTTGAATTGTCGGGACACGTGGAATAAGTTGTGGCTGTTGTGTTTTGTGACGTTGTTTGTAAATAAAAAGCTTCAAATTGTGTTAAAGATGTGAGCAGAGCTCTTTACACAAACCCCAGAGTAGTATCTGCAGACTTTTGGGGCTATAGACGTACGATAAAAACTACAAAATAAACATAAAATGTAAACAGAAACGGTGCTTGTTTATTTTAAGCGTTTTTAATTAAATGACGACTCAAACTGTGCAAAGCAGAACCAAGTGTTTAACATTAACAAGACAAAAAATAACAGCAGCTACCTTCATATTTTGACCTAAATGAATCCATCTAATCTTCGATATAATGAAACAAGCTGGCTCGGTCAGAACAACTCATTAAGTCGCTGACAGCTGGTTTGTCACTGGTTCGATGGCTGAGTTAAGCCCAGACCTTCTCTGAGGAGCGTCAGGGCCTGACTGGCCTCCAGGAGCTCCTGGTTCAGCTTGGTGCAGCTGTCCAGGACCTCCGACAGCTCCTGGAGCTTCACCTGCATCTCATCGCTGTTCCTCTCGTAGAGCGCGTACATGTGCTCCTTCATCTGCCGGCACATCTCCGTCACCTGGCGGACAGGAAGAAAGGAGGAAACAGCACGACCAGATCAGAGCGCCTGCTGCAAACCGTAAAGCAAAACGCTACGTAAACACTCATCTGCACCTTCTCTGTCAGCTTCTCCTGAAAGCCGTCCATCACGTCCTGGTCGCTCGTCCGGCTGCGGTTGATTTTTTCCACCATTTCCTGCGCTCTCCTGCTGATGTCATCAACGCTGGAGCTGAAAGAAAACGGACGCTGGATTAAACCCTCCGACACGTTCAGAGCAACGATCACCCTTCCCGTACCTGCCGGGCTCCTCCTGGACCTCGGTCGTGCTCGCACCCGAGGACTTTTCTCGTGGCGAATCGCAGTCCGTGTCGCCCGTCTGAGAGAAGAAGAAAAACGTCCATCATCCCCAGTAACAAAATATCTGACACACACAGTAAACAAAAGAAAAACCCTTGTGTGGGTTATATAGGTGTGAGCAGGATAAACTATATTTGTGACGTTTATTATGGTGACAGTTCACAATAATATCTGCTATAACTAATCTACAGCACAAACAGGCCACTTCTTCCTCTCAGAATATCTAACATCCATCCATCCATCCATCCATCCATCCATTCTCTTCCGCTTATCCGGGGTCGGGTCGCGGGGGCAGCAGCCTAAGCAGGGAGACCCAGACTTCCCTCTCCACAGCCACTTGGGCCAGCTCCTCCGGGGGAATTCCAAGGCGTTCCCAGGCCAGCCGAGAAACATAGTCCCT
>NC_051432.1:24962128-25005438 GCF_001649575.2 Kryptolebias marmoratus
CCTCCAGGCCTGGCTCCAGAGTGGGGCCCCGGTGACCCGCGTCCGGGCGAGGGAACACTGTGTTCAATATTTATGTTCATCATAAGGGGTCTTCGGGCTGCACTTCGTCTGGCCCCTCACCTAGGACCTGTCTGCCTTGGGTGACCCTACTAGGGGCATGAAGCCCCTGACAGCATAGCTCCTAGGATCATTGGGACACTCAAACCCCTCCACCACGATAAGGTGTCAGCCCAGGGAGAGAATATCTAACACAGATCATAAAACCACATTTCTGTTAAAAACTCCCATTTTAATGACATATTACCGCCAGACAATCTCCTTGTCCTTTCTTAGGAGTGGACTGTGAGGTGGATGGAAGGTCCTCGAAGAAGAAATCCATTTTGGTCCGTCTGTGTCTGCAGGACTGAATCTGCTCTGGGTCAAAAATATGTAAAAAAAAATTAAAAAGTTGATAAATAAAGCCACAAAATGACTTTGTTGTGAACTGGAGCTAAATCCTGTAAACAAACTGAACTAAAATAAGCCAAATTGGATCTTGTAATAATCCCAAAGTATTTAAAATTCTATTGAATTTCTGTATTTATTTAATTATAAATCTAATAGCATATTTTATTATAATTTAAATTCAACATTCACGATTTAACCTTGAAACTAGTTCAACTGTGTATTTTATGAAGTACCTTTCAACATGAATCCACTACTGTCATATATGATAAAAAGTACATATATCTTTGTTCATTTAATTATTAATTTTCCTGTTTATTTATCCTAAAATATAACCTTTGAATCAGTTCCTCACGGCTAACAAATGCATTAGCCTAAGCTAACACCTTCTAATTTCTTAATTTCGCTCTTTTTTGGCGTTAAATGTAGCAAAGCACAAAGTAAACCTTGTCATGTACATTACTTAATGTGTTTAAAAAATCAATGACTTCAGTAAATAAAAATAAAAATCGCAAAGTCAAACAGTCAAACATTTTTGTCTGTTTCAGAAGAAATGCAGCTAACTCTGAACTAGCTTGTGATGCTAACGTCTTGCTAGCTGAAGCTAACCCTCCTGTTAGTTTTCCAAAGATAATGAGGCTAAAACTCCTCCTTTTCGATACATTTTTACAAATGCAACTCTAATACTATATATAATATGTGTACTTGTATGTTGTTAGCTAAAAGTATTTGTTTTTTGTGTGTTTTTAGGTAAAATGTGAAGATATTGACTCACCAAGCTAGCAGCCAAGTAGCACCACACCTCCAAGTTATCCTCTGAGCTGCTGTCCTGTTTTTTTTTTAAATTATAAGTCATTATTACATTAACTTAGTATTATTTATAACCTAATTAAATTTAACTGGATTTTTAAGCATTAGAACACTTTTTTTGTTTTAGTATTTAGTTTCAGTCATAAAAAAATCATTCATTGGTGCTTTTTAAAAGATAATTTTAAACAGAAACTTATAAATCATTGTTTTATTTTATGTAATATTTTTCTGCTGTACTACAGATTACTACAGTATAATTTATATAACTGGTTATTAATGGCAGCCTGTTGGAATAGATCTGGTTAAATTGTGTTTTTATTCATTTAAAACTTTATATTTTAACTATTTGGGGTCAACTTTGTCTGTCTATTATAAATATCCCATAAACCACTGGACTGATTTTAATGAAACTTACAGGAATTAATCATTGGATGTATGTCTACTGCTCATTAACTCTTGGAGTTAGTTCAATTCAAGATGGCTACTCCAGCTAATCAACCTTAGTGCACACAAAAACGGCCAAAACTCAGCCAGTTTTACAGATATAGAGCTAAAATTTGGTGTTGTAGTAGCTGAAGGTCATGCTCAACACATACTCCGAGCACCACGCATTGCTCGATATCCTTAATATTTTAGCATTTGGAGTTAATTCTGTTTGTCTGTTAGCAAAATAAATCACGAGAAATCATTTAATAAATAAATAAATCATTTAATCACGAGACAGATTTTAATGAAACTCTCATGTTTACAACTGAGCCAATCCAATTCAAGATGGCTGCTACAACTAATTGACATCCACCAACACAAACATGTCAGTTTTACAGATACTGAGGTGAGATTGGATGTGATAGTAGCTGAGAGCGTGACGTCTCACAATGTTATATGAGATATAACGTAAGATGGTATAAGTTTATTGCTGTGGCATGAAAGGTGGCGGGCGATATGCATTCCTTCAAGGAATGAAAGGTTTTTAATTGAATGATGAATGAGTGAATCAGGGAAAGAGGAGCTTTTTAAAGTCCAGCTGATGTCTGGAATCAGAGTCCAACAGAAAGCAGGACAGGGGAAGTGAAAGTCTCTGGTAAATTAGGTTAAAGTTTTGTAATCCTCAGTTCGAGGACGAAGCAGGAATATAAAATAAAACAATGCGTTCTCCGGGAGCAGAGACTCCAGCGGGTTACTGACTGATTCTCAGACTGTGGACAAAAGAAGAATCGATTGTAGCGCCTGTTTACAGATGTTGTGTATTTCTGTACCTTGGACATTGAGCTGCTAGCTGGGAGACTCGGTCCACGTTTTTTATCGTCGAGGTGTGTGTGTGTGTGTGGGGGGGTATAGTATACGTTTATAGACAGGAAGAGTTGAATCCAAATAGTTAATTTGATCTGTTAGCGCTTCAAACTTGTGTTGACGATCCGTCTCAGCTACTAAAACGCCAAATCCTACAGTTACAGCCATTTTTGTGTGTGTTTTGGCCACTTTAAACTGGGTTGACCCCTAAATTGTACATCCGATGATCACTTTCTTAAAAGCTTCCTTAAAATATGCCCAGTGGTTCGTGACATGCTTTGGTAACACACACAGGCACGGGCGGAAACATTATCTCTCTGCCTTCGCCTTTTGGCGGCGGGCATTAATAACACAATTCCCCTTTGGGGATTATCCAAGGGTTATTCAATTATGGTTAATTCAATTATGTAAGCTACTGCTGTTCCTGAGCTCAGCTGCCTCCAAATCATACAGTCAAGGACTTTAATGACCCAGCAGTTTGTTTGTTTTTTGCACTGCTTTTCATTACATTTAAATCTATTTACATCATCATTCGTTTTCAGTTTAATTCAAAGACACGAGGAAGCTTCCATGTGAGCATTAAGGTGGAGGCAACACACATGAGATTGCCGTGGATTAAAAAGTTCTCCTACTACCCTGCAGGCTGGGAGAGGATTGGGATGAGGTGCTGATTGATCTCTGGTGCGGTTGGACATAATCCGTTCCTTCCTTCCTCTCTCTGTCTCTCTGTCCTCTGTCCACAGTCTGGATTATGTCAGCGCAGAGGTAACAGCGTAACAGAAGACTGCTGGAAATGTCACAGCGCCTCTTGGAGATTGGTTTAGAAGATAAAACCGCGGTTCAGTTTGAGAAAGGAAGATGTCTGTTAGAGAAATGAGACTTCCTTGAAAGGTGGGTGGATTTATGTATTTATTATTCGAAATATTCTAACTTTTAAAACATAAACTTGCAAATACTGTTTCCGTTTTAGGAAGAAACAGCTCCTCAAACTGGTCGTCGTTTTCCTCTGAATGCATTGGGGCAATCGCTCGTCAGCGGAGGACGAGGAAGCTCCTGCTCTGGAAACATGGACAGCTTCAACGACACGGATGCTGAGGCGCAGTCGTTCCAGTTTCTGGTGCAGAACGTGGAGCCTCTGTACAAGCAGTACAAGCCCCCGCCCAGAGACCTCATCCAATTACCCAAATCAGTTCTGTACCTCCTCATGGCTGCCCTGGTCGTGGTTGCCGTGGCGTACGCTATCGTCGGTCATCTCATTAAAGATCTCATGCTGGATATAACAGGTACTGGAGTCAGTCACAAGCCGCACACCATAATTCTTCTTGACCTGAGCGCGAGCTAATGAGGCATTTAGCTTTGTGCCGTCTGTGCTCAAACATTAAAATGGTAGGGCTGACTTTAGTTTGGGTTTGAGGTATTTAAAGATTAGTTTTTAGGATCGAATCAGAGTTTTAATGAGGACAGAAAATCCAAATCTCTCACTACAGTCTCCAGATGAAATCCTGGCTGTGGCTTTTATGTAGTAAGCATATTTAAACCTGTTAAATATCTAAAGAAAAGTTGGTGCGTGGTTTGTCGTGTGGCTCTGCGTTGGCCTCGTGTCGGCTGATTTATCCAGGATGTGCCGTGCCACTCACCTGATTTCACCTCGGATAAACTCCACAAACAGGCTCAAATGGACGACTAATCAGTAAATATATTCAGGTGAATTCAGCTCCTTTCACAGTCAAGCCTTTGGTTGTCCTGTCCTGAACTGAGATCGCTTTCTGTACAACATCATACCATCTTTCAGAGGATTGTTAAAGGGATAGTTTGGCTTTTTTTTTTTTCAAATAAGAAACTCTGATGGAGGGGTCAAGCTAATGGCTAGCCAAACTGGTTTCTGTTTTTAGTCATCTAAAATAAGGTCTGAAATCTCAAAGCCAAATCCAGCCAAATCAACTATTAGCTTCTTTATGAGAATTTCTCCCTGATACTAAAAACTGAGCTTGTTCTAACTGTGGTCTACTGCAGGTAAGATGCTGACTACTAATAACTTCTTCACATAAACCCACTTTTTAATTTTTAACTAAATGAAGAGGTCTAATAGAAGACTGAGGTGGGTGTGCTATAACAGTTTGTGCATATAATTAATGAGTGTAGTCTTTGTGACCTTAGCTAATAAGTTATGTCTGTTCAGTATTTGTTTTTTCTGTTAAAAGTTTAAATTTATTAATAATTTTTGCTTTTAATATGACAGAGGCTGGTGAAGTACGTACTCTAATCCTCTCATTATAACAGATCCTACAGCAGAGTTGAAATAAACTGAATCTGGGATTGTTTTTCTGGATGAAATTAAAATAAAAGACGGAGGAAAACTAGAAAAAACTGCATTTTCACAGAACATGACAGCTGAAAATTGCTGAAGAAGCCGAAACTGAGATGTTCAAACGAAAACAAGGAGAAGAGAAGGTAAAGGACATAAAATGTGCAAAATAGAGGCTGAAATGAGCAGAGAACAAGCTAAAAGTAAAACCAGCAGAACGGTAGCTCAAATGACCAAAACAGAAGCTAAAGATAAATTTAGCAACGTAGATAGAAAAACAAAAAATTAGCTAAACTAAAAGCAGCAAAATGATAGCTAAAAAAACTGGATCTAAAAGTATAAAACATAAACAGAGCAACTTTACTAAAGTTTATTTCAGAGATGATGAGATAAAAATACATTTTTAATTGAACTGTAAAGTTAAAAAAGCAGAAAAAAAGTTAAAATCAACAAAAAAGTAGCTAAAAACTAAATTAACAGGATTTATGGAACATAAGACGACATTAAAAGAGCAAATCTGGAAGAGATCTCAGTGTTTCTATGTGGAATTTAATTTTAAATAAAGTTAAATATTTTAAAAAGCACAAATGTTACAAAAACCAAAAGTCGTATCACATTAATCCAGTCGAGCTGAAGGTTTTGATAATGGTTAAAATAAGAAGGAGAAGGAGAAGCTCTACTGAAGGATCAGTTTTGGGACCGTTCTTTTATCCGTCCTCCTTTCTTCCCCCCCGCAGACTGTCTGCTGGGCCCGGCTGAAGACGAGCTGAAAAAGGACGCCGAGATGGAGGGAGTCAACCCCCTCCACATGCCACCAGCTCTGACTCTCTCCCACCCCAACGCCTTCCACGTGTGGGACCAGGACGACATCATCATCCCCATGACGCCCCCACACGAGAGCCCGCTGGGCAGCCCGCTGATGTCTGTCATCCCGTACATACCTTCGTTCTTCCCCACCTCCCTCAGCATGGTCAGCCCTCCCCACAGCCAGCCACTCCCGAAGGAGAGCGTCGCCTGAGGCACCGGGGGAAGGACTTCACTTCATTCGTTGCTCCTCTCCATCAAACTGAAGACATGCAAACAGTGACTGAATCAGTTTGTAACCGTGGATCCACGTCCTTTGGAACAACTGACATCCAGTATAAGGAAACAACCGATAAACGTTTTCAGGACTCGAACTTGAGCGGCGCTTGGGATAATCGGCTTGACTGCCTTCATTTGTTGTTTTCCAGGTGGATTTGTGCCAAGGCAGAGCGGTGATCTTTCTTCTGCCAAACCCAGCTTTCAAATCAGTCGAACTGACGCTTTTATTTGGATGTAGGACTTTTATCTGACTCACCGAACATCAAATGAGTCTGAAAAGCTTGTGACAGCATACACTATATTGCCAAAAGTACACTTCAGACGCATATGAACTGGAGTGACATCCCGTTATTAATCCATAGGGTTTATTATGATGTTGGCCCACTCTGCTTCTATAACAGCTTCAGCTCTTCTGGTTCCACAGGTTTAGGAGAGATTATGGGAATTTTGGACCATTCTTCCAGAAGCGTATTTGTTAGACTCTGATGTTGGACAGAAGGCCTGTCTCTCAGTCTCTGCTCTAATCATCCCAAAGATGTTTTATCAGGTTGAGGTCAGGACTCTGAGCAGGCCAGTCAGGTTCTTCCACATCCACGTCTTTATGGACCTTGCTTTGTGCTCTGGTGTGCAGCCATGTTGGAACAGGAAGGGGTCGTCCCCAAACTGTTCCCACAGAGCTGGGAGCGTGACGTTGTCCAGAATGTCTGAAACTAAGCCCGACTGAGTCGAGCCCAGCTCCTGAGAAACAACCCCACACCATGATTCTCCCTCCACCAAACTTTACTCTTGGTTCAATGCAGTCAGACAAGAACCGTTCTCCTGGCAGCAGCCGAACCCAGACTCGTCTCTCCAGAGGACACGTCTCCACTGCTTTAGAGTCCAGTGGCGGCGTGCTTTCCACCGCAGCATCCAACGCTTTGCCCTTGGTGATGTGAGGCTTGGATGCAGCTGTTGCCATGGAAACCCATTCCATGAAACTCTCCGCTCTTTGTTCCTGAGCTGATCTGAAGGCCACATGAAGTCTGGAGGTCTGCAGCTGTTGACTCTGCAGAACGTTGGTGACCTCTGAGCACCATGAGCTTCAGCATTCGCTAAACCCGCTCTGTGATTTTACCTGATCTACCACTTCGTGGCCGAGTTGCTGTCATTCCCAATCGCTTCCACTTTGTTATAAAACCACTGACACCTGACTGTGGAATATTTAGTAGAGGGGGACATTGAGACTGGACTTGTTGCTCAGGTGGCTACTGAGCTCCTGAGAGTGACCCATTCTTTCACAAATGGTTGTAGAAGCAGTCTGCACGTCTACATGCTTGATTTTATACACCTGTGGCCACGGAAGTGATTGAAGCACCTGAATTTAATGATTTGGATGGGTCAGGGAATACGTTTGGGAATATATGGTGTAAACTTAAATTAATGCTCATGTACAAATTACATGAAAAAGTTGGGGCATTGTGTAAAATGTAAACAAAAAGGAAATGCAATGATTTGCACATCTCTTAAATCCATATATTATTCACAATGGAACATAATAAACTTAACTGTTTAAACTAAAAAAATGTACAAATTTTAGGAAAAAATAAGACAATTTTGAATTTTACGGTAGCAACACACCTTTAAAAATGTTGGTACAAAATCATGTTTACTGCTGTGAAGCATCTCCTCTTCTTCTCCCATCAGTCTGTAAACATCTAGAACCCGAGGAGAGCAGCTGCTGGAGGTTTTATAGGGAATGTTGTCCCATTCTGTCTGTAGAGGATTCCCACTGTTCAACAGTCCTGAGTTGTCTCTGATTGATGGGAGCAGATGTTCTATAGCTTGTATAAACTGTTCGTTAGAGGCACTAATGCACCCCCATACCATCAGAGAGGCAGGCTGGATGGTTTGGACCCGTCAGATCTCAGAACAGTTCTCCTCTTTGGTCCAGAGGAGACACATCTGTTCACATCTGGCTTCTTCTTTGCCTGATAGAGCTTTAAGCAGCATTTGTGGACGGCACGGTGAACTGTGTTTACAGATGATGATCTGTGGAAGTGTTCCGAGCAGAACAGAACCAGAACCTGGTCACCAACATCCAGCCTTGACCTTTGACCTCAGAGGTTTCTACAGATTGGTGAACCTCTGTCCATCTTTACTTCAGACAGATTTAGTTTGTCTAAAATGCTGTTTTTATACCCAGTCCTCTTACTGACCTGTTGCCAGTTAACATAATTAGTTGTAAAAAGCTCCTCCAGTTGTTTCTTATTAGAAACATTTATTTTTACAGCATTTTGTTGCTCCTGTCTCAACTTTTTTGAGACGTGCTGCCGCCATAAAATTCAAAATTATCTTATTTTTCCCCAAAAGAAAATTCTAATTTCTTAGTTTAAACATTTGATGTGTTTACTATGTTTAATTGTAAATAAAATATGTGTTTATGAGATCGTTGCATTCAGGTTTTATTTACATTTTACACAGCGTCCCAATTCCTTTCTAATTTGGGTCGTATAATTATCTCATGTTTGGTTGTTAGGAAGAATACTGACCTCAATCAGCTCTGCTGGGTTAAAATTTCATCTTAAAGCTTTTAATGAATGACTCCTTTCATGTAAAATACACATGAATATGAATCCTAAAAGAGAGCAAAGGGATGTGTTGAACTTTTACATCACGTAACTTTTGCTGACACAGTCCTATTCTGACACTAAAAATATCTCCAGTCTTTAAGAGGATCGATCTAAACTTGCAGGGATGAAGTTGATTCAATTAGTTGAGGTGACCACTTTAAGGTAACTGTGTGATAAGGACTCAAAGCACGTCTCTGTTGAAGGGGAAAATATTATAAGTGCGGTAAATGTAACAAAGTCAGTTTCTGAAGGAATTGGGAGGGTTTGGTGGCGAACAAAGGTAAACTGATTTAATTTTCCCTCAGATCATCTCCGATGTGGGATTTTATGTAATTAAACTGCAAGGATCGTTGTTGCTTGTTGGCGTTAAATAAACATCGTTATGCAACACAAAATAACAGATTTCAGGGTCCATTTTAGGCGGGATCCTGGCTGAGGTGCAAAAATCCAGAGATGCTGAAAGCACATGAAGGCAACACGCACACATTTTTACATTACAGACCCTTTAATTTGTGTTGTTCCACCAGTTTCTCATCTTCATCCCGTATTGATGAAGTCTTTTTTTTTTAAATTCTTCTCGTTTCGATGAGCTCTCATTGAGCTGACATTGCTCATCCCATCTGTGGAAACCTGAGTGCCTGAACGTTTAGTGAGGGATGGAGATTAGGGTGAGAAGATTAGGCGAACAGCCTGGCACGGGAAACAACCTTTTATTACTTTAGAGCTGCAGAATTAGATGACATCCAAATCTGGGAGGATAAACTTCAGGATCTTAGCGTCCGAGTCGGACTGACAGGGTTCAGATCGGAAGCAGAAACTGTTGAAGGAAGACGGGAGCGGGTTCGTTGAAATGCAGCAACAGCTTATTTTGCATAAAATGTTGCAAATGTGACAGTAAGGACAGGATGTGAAGCACAAGGAGGAAACAAAATATAACGAAACAAAGTTTACTCAAGACTCATCTTGAGTGCAAACACTTCCTAAAGGCAGCAGCAAACAAATATACCAATATAATCTTTGAATTTACAGCATAAATTAAAAAAAATATTTTTGATATTAAATGTGTGCAGGTGTGCATGAATGGAAGGTTTAAAAAATCTGATAAATTGTATTAATTTAGGTCATAAAAACCGAGTTATTGTCCATTCATTGAGTAAAATTACAGAAATGTGAAACGAACTACATTGTATTTATACGGTACAGGAAGAAAAACACTGTTTGACACTTCTGAGACTAAAACAAGTTAAAGAAGTTTGATTTCCTTGTGTGATCATTTTAATTAAAGTTCCTCTTTTCTCACAAAGCAAAACAAACAAAAAATGTTATTTTATTAGTTATGTTACTGCTCCTATTTATTTTTCTCCTGGAAAATTTTTTAAAAATCTTCATGGCTCCTCCTCCTTTTGGGGGAGTTTCCTACTTGTTTTCAAACCAATTATAAAACTGCGGAGCCTGTTCAGACCAATAGGATTGGACTAGTTGTAGAAGGAGAAAAATGGAGTTGTTGCAGATCCATAAATATTATATTATGTTACTTTAATAATCCGTAGGACAAATATTAGTCAAACACAAGTTTTCCGAGTCACAAACTGCACAAATTTTTACAATTTATGTTAAATTTTCTGTGAAAAAAAAAAAAAGTTGGATAAAATGTTAGTTTATATTTGTGTTTTTGTTTTTTTTGTGCACAAAGTTGTTGCCTTTTTTCCTCTCCGGTGGGTCCAGGTTGTCAGAAACCGTCCCGTCTGAAAATTAAACCAGAAAGACGGACACCTCCCACATCAACCCGCTCAGAAATGGGAGTATTTATAATCTTAACTGCTAAAAAATAAATAGATAGGTACATAGCTTTAATTTGAAGTAATATTTCCACAGCAGTACTCCAAATTAAGAAAGTTAAAATTGGGTGAGATAAATCTGAGGAATGGGGGGCACCGACCCGTCCCGCCTCATAACAACAAATGGGTAAAAAGCTGAAAATGAATCACCAAAAACCATTTTAAATTCCTTTTAAGACAGTCTAAATAGTTGAGAAACACAAAAGAACAAAACAGCAAGTTAAGTAATTCACGTTGTTTATTAGAAGGAACTACTTTGTGGAGCAAATAAAATTATTATTTTTTGTTTAGGTGGGGCTGAGGCTGGCCACCTGGCTCCATCTTGCCCTCTTTGTTCCACTTTCACTTCAAGCTTGGGTTCTCTATCAGAGGCCTGGGAGCTTCAGGGTTCTCCTCAGTATCTTAGCTGTTCCTAGGACTGGACAGAGATCTCTGAGGTTGTTCCTGGGATCTGTTGGAGCCACTCTTCCAGCACTGAGTGCTCCGATGACCACTGGTACCACTGAGGCCCTCGACTTTCCACAACTTCTCTATTTTCTCTTTCAGCTCTTGGTGTTTCTCCATCTTCTTCCTTTCCTTCCTGCTGTTACAGTCTGCTACATCTATCACCACTGCTTTCTTCTGTATCTTCTCTATCACCACAATGTCCGGTTGGTTAGCCATCACCTGTTTGTCAGTCTGGATGTGGAAGTCCCACAGGATCTTAGCCCTGCCAGTCCCCCACTTTGATTTTATATATATTTATATACTCACTATGCATGAGTGTCAGTATTGTTACCATAGACTGTCTGTAGTTGCTGCAGGAAGATTGAAGTCGTCCTGTCAGCATGATGTTAACAAGAACAGTAATTAAGCATTAAGAAATAACTGATTACTTTATGTAGGTGGCACAACAAACCCTGACTCTCACCCATCAACTACTAATAAAGGTTCTGGTCTAAAACCCCCCAAAGATCCTGAACAGGTCACAGCAAAAACAGAAAATGAGTGAAAGAGTGAGTCCACATGGGAACTAATTTTTTTATTGGTGCTAATCAGTCAAGAGGCTTTTTCGGATTAGCTGTTCTCTTCATTTTGGAACAGCCGTGAGGACAGGATTACTGCTGCGCAGATTGTACGTTTGGTGGCAGGTGGTAAAATATAAAATATGGAGCCACACGTCTCCGAACCTGGGTCAGAGGGGTCGGGGGGGTGTTGATCAATACATCGACTGAAAACTGCAGACTTGTTGGATGCAACAGTTAGAAGATGTTTGGTTTCAACCAGCTGCACAAAAACAAGCCAAACTCATTTTGTTGTTTTTATCTGACTGGTTTACTCTTATTGAAACTAAAAGCAGCAAAAACCTGATTATAGGCAACATTTATTATCAGCTGACTAGACAGAAGTGTCTGACATACAACGTGATATTAAAATAAAGCGTACTGTCATGTTTTTCCTTCAGCTTGACTCGTTTTGACCTTTGTCTGGCGCTGCTGGAGTAAAGTCAAGTTGTTCCTTTTTGTTGATGTCACCTGACTGGTGAGTCAGCGCTTATCTAAACCAAACAACTCTGAACATTTGTCTGACGGGCTGTTAATAGTATGAATGATGACTTAGCGATCACACCGCTGTTTTCCTTTTGTTCTTTTGTTTTTTTTTGCAACCAAACTACTCCTGCATACGTTGTCCTATTTTAAACATTCGCGTACCAAAATGTTCGTCTCGATCAACGACTTTTAGTGTTTATAACTTCTATTCATTTTGAATTATTTAACTTCATTTACTAAAGTTTTCTCCATAGAAACAGACTGAGATCTCTTCAGTTCATTCAACACTGCTCTTATTATGTCCTCTTATGCTCCATAAGTCCTGTTAATTTTAACTTTTGTTCTGCTTTTTTTAACTTCACAATTCAATTATAAATGTATTCTTCGACATCCCTCGGCATTCACAGAAAATGCAGTGTCTCTAGGTCTCTTTTAGTTGTTTTTTGGGCTGAAAACCAAAAAACATCAGCTAAATGAAAAGAAGGATGACGTACAATCAGCTAAATTAAAAAGTTGAGGGGAACTTGCTGATAAATGACTGTGAATGCCTTCAGGGCCTGCTGAGGGTGAAATTCTCTCTTACAGAGAAGCAGTCTTAGTTTAGATATTGTCTAATCATTAGTAAGAGACACGATACGCAGCCTGTTGGGGTTTTCTTCAGGTCTGCGGTGGATTTACGTAAGTCAGAAATAAATTAACCTCACCTGGCCTCTATCCCCAGATTACCTCAGCCAACTTCTTTAGTATTGGCTGAGATCTGTCAGTCCAGCTCTCAGTCTGATGGTGCATTACACTAACAGCCTGAAATTCATCCTAATTGGATCTGGATCCCCCTCACCTGCAGTCAGTTCCCTTATAATAGCCTTTAGTTAAGACCACAGAAAGCACAGGCTGAAAAAAACAGACAACTTTGCCATTAAACTTATATTAAAGAATGGATTTTATGTTTGTGAGAGATCAGGAAATGATCAGGGAACAGATAATAAACAGCTGGTTGTGCGTTTCTGCCTTCCTGTCAGGTTAATTGTCGTTGGTTGGCTTAGTTTATCGCGGACGCATCAGCTGCCAATCTGCTGTCGTTCTGCCTAATCCGCTGTTGGCAGGCCAGGCCATTCTGTGACGGAAAAAAAAGAGCCGTGGAAGTCGTGTCCCATCCTGCCCTTCAGCAGCAGTCAGCCCTCCTGTATGATGAGCAGAAAAGGGCTAAAAATCCACATTTAAAGACCTGATAGTCAGATTATTTCAGCTCCTTTTACAGCTGGGTGCTTAATAAAAGTTATACTGAAGTTTTCATTTCTTAAAATGCATGTTTTGCTTTGTTGTTAACCCACAAAGCTGAAATAAATAGAACGAATCATTAAAAAGCCTTGGGATATTTGGACATTGACAACTTCAGCTGAATGTTAAAACAAAATAAACATAAAAAGAAAGTGATCCGACTCTGCAGCTGCTGTTTGTGGATCTTTCTGCTTCGGATTTAATCAGCCGAGTAGCAGGGGTGACGTTTGACAAGGATCTATAGTTTGATAAACTCTGTCCTCCATCACCCGCCTTCAGCTCGAAACAAAACTCCTAACCAACCCTCCCAGACGTGATCACGTCACCACCGTTTCGTTTTTCTCTCCAGAGCTGATTTTAAACTTTTATTGTTCACTTTTAAAGCTCTTAACCATCTTACCTCACCTTATTTATCTGATCTAGTGGCTTCCCGTGAGCATGAGAGGACCTTAAGATTAACTAATACATCTTTACTGTTTGTCCCCGAGTCGAAACTCAAACCGGGCCTTTTGGGTCGCCTCACCGGGACCGTGGAACCACCTCAGGACTCCATCACTGATCTGGCCCTTTTTAAATCTAATCATTCAGGCAGGCTTTTAGTACTTCATGGCACTCTGGCATTTTTGTATTGTTTTTAACTTTCCTGTAGCGAAGTAGAGATAAATAAATGCTGATTGATTGATAACCTGATGAATTCTGACAGCTGAAGTAGTTTATTCCACCTCTTTACTCTCAAACCCTCCTCAGTTGGTTTAGCTCATATTTCTGGTCATCGTCTTTACTGTTCAGTCAGTTTGGTTGAATCTGAGCAGACAGTAAGAACCTGCTTACTGACGTAGGGAAACCACGCGTGCCCGTGTCAGCTGACAGCTGACAGACTCGTGTTTTTAAAGCAACATTTTTCGGCTGCAGAGCACGAGTCGTTGCTGCGGGATGACCTTACTTTGCTCTGAGCAGTCAAACTGGTTTCTATTTTTTGTCCGAACCTGATCCGATTTATTTCCGAGGCTCAGAAATAGTTTGCACCTGGTTGTGAACACTACATTTGGTCCTCTGGTGCAAAAGCAACCGATAGTTTAAACCACTTCTACTTTTCTTACACTGTCTTGTGACCAGATGTTGGGGGTTTACTGCAGGAAGTTTAAATGCAAATACCTCCCATCTGCTGCAGACGGGAGGTATTTGCATTTAAATGATCCCGACTCGCTGATTAAAGAAGCCCATATGGTCACAAGAAAAGCTTGTGAGAAAGTTCAATAATGCGTTGTAAAAACAATAAACCGAAATCAACTTGGCTCAGATGCAAATGAGGATAATTTATGCTAATACAACATCAGAGCCTGGTGCACAGAATGGATCAGAGATCAGGTGGGAAATCAAAGCCACATAAACTTCATCCTGTTTAATATTTGGCGCAGAAGTTGGGAACATTCATGCAGAAACAAACTTGCAAAGTGAACAAAGTTTATGCTGCTAAGTTATTTGTCCCGAGCTGCACTTTGAAAGCAGCAGGTGAACAATTTATTTTACAGTAGACTAGAAAAGCCAACACGGCCACGACCCAAACGTCCAATATACTGGAACTTTGTTATGATCCAAGCTAAAAAGAATGCCTTCATTTTGATATATAAACTGTATGGAAAGTCACAACTTTCTGCGACCCGTTTAGATTTTAAATATCGTTCCTTCTGCATGAGCCACGGAGCTCCAAACAGGGTTGGCTTTTCCTCATCGTTTCTGTCAAAATTCCATCGATTTCCATTCGTTTCTTTTTCAAATATTGTTTACGAGATGCAGCTAGGAAAAGTCAAAGCTGTTCCTGATCAGGCTGTGCGATGAGACAAAGGAAAAACACTGAACAGGTTAATAACGGTGCTTTAATAACTTAAAGCAGGCGTATTTTTATTGTAAGCCCCCAAACTCGTCCAGAGAAAACCTGATTTTTGTTGGAGGCTCTGTAGTCAAAGTGCAAATCCTGACAAGAAGAAGTCCTTAGAAACAGCAGTTCTGATAAATCCTTGTCAAACCAAGGCAGTAATTACAAAACATTTAACTTATCTTACAAGCACTGATTCGTTTTAAAACACAAAGAGCAGAACAGTAAAAGGCAGGAGGACAGATGAGTCGTGTCTAACTGAGCTTCCTCTGGGGCAGCACGGTGCGGTACAGAGAAGTTCCTTTAGCCTGGAAGAAAGTCAGGACCAGCTTGTTCCTGCTGACCTCAGCGTGAACGAAGCCTCCGAGCGTCGACGCCTGGCCCGTGAAGAACTTCAGAGACCCTTTGGGGACGTGGTTCCAGTGACGGATGTCGGGATCCAGGAAGTTCCCAGCGCCGCTCACCACGTAGCCCACCCCGGACTCCTCCAGGTACTGCGGAGAGACAAAGCAGTTATGTGTAAGTGAAGCGGGCGCGCACGTTTTACGGCCGCCGCGAAAACGCCGGGCTGACCTGCAGGTTGTGATCGTGACCGCAGAGGTACGCCGTGGCGTTGTACTTGAGGAGCAGAGGGCGGAGGCCCTGGAGCAAACACTCTGTGGGGCCGTGCTCGGACACGGACCACACCGGATAGTGGCCCGCCACCAACAGGAAGTCTGCTTTGGACCGCGCCAGCCGCTCCTGCAGCCAGACCAGCTGACGGTTCGCCTCCGCTGCGAGCAGGGGTCCTCTGGGCTTCTCGTCCACAAAGTCGTCCGAGTTGCCGCACAGCATCACCGTGTCCAGCATGACGATGGTCAGCGTCTTGCCCGTGTTGGGGATGTGGAAGTTTAGCTCGTAGTAATAAGATGGGAATCTCCTGATAAAGAAGGAGCCGTTAAAGTTTACTGCTTTCAGGAAGCTGTTTTTTGAAAAGTCACCTTCCTGAGCGGCTTACCATCTGTCAGACTTCTGAGTGTACTCAATCTGAGCTTTGACATTTCCTGCATGGTCATGGTTTCCAGCGACCACATACCAGGGGACTCTGAGGGACTTGGCGGTGTAGACTGTCTCGAAGGTTTCCTGACGGAGGACACTCAGATGAGCTTTTCCTCACAAGTTATCGCCTCGCACCAGACACTCGACTGACCTGAAACCGCGGGGAGTCGACGCTGTCCACACCTCTGTAGTAGAAGTTATCGCCCAGGGCCAGAATAAAGTCCGCTCCCATTTGCTCGGCTACTTTGCTCATTTCTTTAGCCGTGGTCTTCTGCACAGCGGTGACGTACGGCGGGTACGGCACCCCTCCCCAGTCGCCTACAGCCAGGAACTTGATGGAGGTTCTGTTTCCTGATTAAGGCACGAAACAAAAAACAAGTCACTTGAAGCAGGACTGAAACAAAAAAGCTCCTGACATGTCAGCGTGCTGTGATTAACATCTACCGCCGATGTCCTCCAGGTCTTGAAAGACGGTCGGAAAGCAGAAAGTCACGCTGACGGTGGCTGCCAAGATGGATAAAAGTGTGAACGCCATCTTCGAAGACGAGACAGACGACAGGTTAACAGCCAGCCTGAACGTAAATCAAAACAACAAAAAGAAGAAGTGTGGCGACAGCCAGTCACGATCTGTGCGAACAGAGGCAGGAGAAAAAAAATGTGGAATGACAAGCTAAGCCGCAGCTCAGCCTGCGCGCCCCTGCTTCCTCTTTCTGCGCTTTCAGTTGCACTGAAACAGCCTTACCTGGCGTCGAGCTGTGGCTGGCGCAGCACGCCCTGGAGGAGTTGACGGAGGCCAATCAATGGGGCTGAGGGGTCAGAGGTCACTGCCTAATGTAGCCTTTGAAGTAGAAAATGTTTACTTAAGATCAAATAGTCACTAAAATAAAAAAATACTGAAAGTCAGCACTGAAGTTTGAAAGTTTGGTACCTGTGCACAGAAACAGAAAGAGAAAACACTCACGGCTGATTAGAGGTGTGCTCCGGGCGCCTCCTTCCTCACGCAGCTCCTCTTCCTCCTGGTCTTTTATCAGCGCTGCAGGAGGAGCGGCCTCAGGAGGAGCCGCCGGGGGGCCACGCCGCCGAGGCATGATCATTGTTCACAGCCTGACTCAGAGCTGGGACCGAGGGGTCATCAGTGCCACATGCCAGACACAACATTTATTTTAGCTCCGCTCGAGCTCGTCCGCTTCTCGTTCTGCTTTTAGCTTTTTTTCCAAACATACGAACTTCTGCAAACTTTGGGCCGTTTTACTCAAACCAAAACATTTGGCTCCATCGGAAACAGCGTGTCACGACTTTTAGTATTCGCAACCTTTGTTGTTTTTGAATTATTTAACTTTGTTTACATTTTCCCCTGTAAATTCATTAAGATCTCTTCATTTTTCTTTAAAATATGAGCCTCTGACAGCAACTTCAGCAGATTTGCTCCGTTTTAGTTTTCTTATGCTAATGTAAGCTTTGTGCTGTTTTGCTAAATTTAGTGTTTAACCACAGTTTTCTACTTATTATTTTTTTTTGCTAATTTTAGCTTTTAGCTATGGCTTTTATTTATTTTAGTGTTTAACTACGGTTTAGCTGATGTTTGGCTGACTTTTAGCTAAGGTTTCACTAATTTTTGCTTTGTGATATTTTGCTAATTGTAGCTTTTAGCTATAGTTTTGCTACAATTAGCTTTTATCTACGGCTTATACTTAAGTGTTTAGCTACAGGTTTGCTACATCTAGCTTTTAGCTGAGGTTTTGTTAATTAGAGCTTTTGGCTACTGCCACTTTTAGATATGCTATTTTGGTTTCCGTTGTTTTAGACATTTTAGTTCATAGCTAAAGTTTTACTACATTTAGCTTTTCTCGAAGTTGTTGTTGATTTTAGCTCATTTTATCTTTCGGCACTGTTGAAATTTCTTGGCTTTTAGCTACATTAATGCCTATTTTAGGCTCTATTTTAACCTTAAGCTTCAGCAGTCGATCAGCGTTCTGTTTCAGCAGAAAATGTAATTTCTCCAGTTTTCGTTTCTCGTCGTTGCGTCAGAATCTGTCTCCATTTCTCACACTCCGGTCTTTGTTCTTCAACTTAAACAGAATCGTTAAAACCCTACGTGAGCAGCATGGAGGCATTTAAACTGTTTGACCGTTTCGTTTTTTTCTCCCCTGAGTAAATCAAGCTGATAACGCGAAGCTCTATCAGGCGGCCAGATAAAAACCACAGATCAAAGCTCAAAACTAAAAAACGGCTCCTGATTGTTCTGTTTTTAAACAAACACTCAGGTCTTCGAGCATTTAGAGGAAATATGGATAAAGTTTAATTGTTTTAAGTCTAATAAAGAAATTAGTTTCATTTATGGACTCTACATCTCATTTTGAGCTGCTTCTGCTTATAAATGGCTACAACTGAGTCATTTTTACAGATAAGGACCTAAAATTTGGCGTGTTAGTAGCTGAGCGTGAGCCCCAGCACATATTCTGAGGGCTCACAGATCACGCTTAACGCCGCCATTTCTCATCAGAAAATGAGTTGAGTTTAACACTCGGGCAGTAAAGGAAATAAAGGTTCTTTTAAGGAATCCGAGACCTTTAATTCTTTAAAAGTAATTAATTTAGATTAATAAACTAACTCTTTAACTCCAGTCTGTTGCTTCTATGATTGTTTAAAGTACAGTTTCTCCTCTTGAACCACAGCTGGACGTACGGCACGTGCCCCATTCAAACAAAAACAATTAAACTCTACATCTGCCGCAGAGAAGTCCAGATGTGGGGAAACATCTTCAGCGTCGGCCGTTCTCAGAGCTGCGGTCGCTTCTTCTTTCAAAGAAACGGGAAAGTCAAGTTTCAGAAACGACACGGAGCGTAATCAAACTGCTGAGGCCGAGGGTTTACTCAAACCAGGAGTAATTTAATGTCCTGTAAGGAAAGTCCGGAGCATCTTAACGACACCATTAAACATTTATTTCAAAACTACAAGCAGCCTCGAATCCGAATATTCTGCTAACGAACCGATACAGAAGCTCAAAGAAAGATCGCTCGTCTTAAAATGGGCGTGACGACGGGGCGTTAGAAGAAACTTTACCGACGATCTGGTGTCAAAAAACTACAAACAGTGGTAAAGAAACGGGGAACAGAAGTGGTTTCTGAGGGTCAGTTATCCACGCTGAAGACGAGCCGTGTGAGGCCAGAGGGTCAGTAGGTCGTGTTGTCACTGCTGAATCCAGAAAACGAGGCCTGGTTTTGTCCTTCGGCGCCCGGGTACATCCCGAACCCCGGCTGACCCCCCCAGGGCGCCTGGTCCCCCCAGCCTGAGCGAAGAGATCAAACCACGAGACACCTTTTATATTTATCCGCTCCGCAGCAGCTCAACAAACCCCCTGAATCTGCCTCTCCGCTCACCGTAGCTGTTGTACGTGTGTCCTCCTGTGACGGAGCTGGGATACGCTGTGCTGTACATGGAGAAATCCTCCCCCTGGTTCTGACTTTGGGTCAGCATCTTCTTCTTCTCGTCGCCGTAGCCGTAGCTGTACGGGCTCTGCTGATCGACGGGAGGCGGCATCGAGTGGTAGCCCTCCCCCTTCGTGCTGCTGGAGGCCGAAGCCGGCGGCGAGGAGAAGGTGGAGCTGCTCTCGGGGTAAAACGTGCCGTAGCTGCCGCCGCCACCGCCCGGTCCGCTCATTCCGGCACCTTTTCCCGTGGCGTTGTTACCGTACAGTTTATCTGAAAAGGCAGTGAAAACGAGACTTCAGCACTAATGATGTTATTTCACTTAACCTGAATGATTTTCTGCTTTTAATTTAAGATTATTATCCAGTGCAACTTAATGAAAAGGAAAAAAACAAAGCAGACGTCAGCCTCTGCTCGCTTTCCAACATTTCCCATCAACTCAGTATCTGATAAACAGAAAGGGATGGATATGAGTCAGCTGTAGTTTGAGTTTTTGGCATTCCGTAGAAACTGGGACATTTGTGGAATATTTGGGAATATTAACCCAGTTTCCAAACTGAGGATTGAATCTTTGAGAGGAACTCTGTGAGTCGATGGGATCAGGGAACAGCGTTATCGGCCGCCTTTCAGCGTCGGCCGATAACGTTTTTATGTCGGTCTGTTAGCAAAATATCACAAACTAAAGAAACTTGCAGAAAATTATCAATATATGTACATCTACAACTGATTAACAGCTAAAATAAAAAAAAATAAACTCCAGAAATGATTATAATTCAGTCAGTTTCACAGATTTTGAGTCAACATTTGATCGTCATTCAAACCAAAATGCTCCAACATCTCGCAGAAATCATGCACGACATTTAACACCAGGGGTGTCAAACTCCGTTCCTCGGGGGCCGCTCTCCTGCATGTTTTAGACGTCTTTAAAACACCTGGTTTATGGGCGTGCTCCTGGAGAACCTGATGATTTGGTAAGGAGGTGATTAAACCGTTTGAATCAGGTGTGTTGGAGCAGGAACACCTCGAGGCCTGGAGATTAACACCCCTGACACCCCTGATTTACACTCTACACAAAGAAAAAAGGGAGGGAACGTTCAGAAACTTACGATAGCCTGAGCCCCCGCTGCCCTCGTAGCTGTAGTTGGCTTTTAAAATAACGAGAAATCATTTAGTCAGTTTTCCCGAGCCGGCGAGGCTTGCAGCGAGTTGCTGGGAAATCTCTTACTCATGTTATAGCTTGGTCCTGTGGGAAACGGCCTGCCTCGGCCCCGGCCGCGGCCCCCTCGGTTGGGGCCCCAGCCGCGGGTCCCGGAGTCGGATGGGATGCCGCGGATGGTGCCAAATCCTGGGATGTGCTGTTGGAACAGGAAACGGTAAATGAAGCCAACCGGGAGGTGGACATTTTGAGGGTCGGCTGTCAAACAGGTTACCATGTCGGTGTAGGTGACGGTCTTCTTCACGGCGTTCTTGTTGTCGTCGGAGGCGCCGTCGTTGTTTGGGAACAGCTTCTCCAGAGCAGCGAGGGCAGCGTAGGCCTTCGCCTCCTTCTTGTTGAGCCCTTTCCCAGTGAACTTCTGCCCGTCCACTTCCACCTAAGAAGCCGGAAAAAGGAGGATAAAAGCCGAACATTTTTCCAGCCACGTTTCCAGCGTGGGTTTCTGCCGACTCACCTGTATGACGAAGCACTTTTCACGGTTGTTTCCTTTGTGTTTGGTCACCTCGTACTTCAGTTTGCGGCGCTTCTCGTTCAGCTCCATCACGGGATTCTTGCCGTTTTTTGTTAATATGTGACCCTGACCTGTCTGTTTACGAGAAATACATTTAAAAAAATATTACAGCACTATCCCGAGGAGGTCTTTTATTCTGATTGAACAACACACCGGTTCTGAATTAGCAGTCTGGGATTTAGCTTCAGCCGGTTTCTGGGTCCCACCAGAACCGCCGCCGCTGCCGCCGGAGTCCGGTTTCGCCTTCATCCCTGTTGGAAGACCAAGATCCTGCAGGACCTACGGGAAGTTAAAACATTCACTCATGTAGTTGCTGTTAAGGCCCACCTCAACACCACCAAACTACATGTTTTTTTTTTTCTGGTTATGTGTCTGGAAGCCGAGAACATCTCCTCAGCAATCTGTTCTTTTGTTTATTTTAGGCATTACAGAAGTTATTTGGCATTTTCTTGATGTTCACACTTGTTTTGATAAGACCTTACATTAGTAATATATTTTTAAGTAAAGCAAATAGCTTAAAGAAACAAACGTGCCATATTTAACTGGTCTACACCTCATGCTACTTTTCAGAACCTAAACACTACTTTGAACAAAATCCTCTTTAAAGTTCCTGCAGTGCAGATTTTAAACTGCACCCTCCAACCTGTAAATAGTCTTTAAATAAGTCCAACTCTTCTTCACCGTCCACCTTGCCTTCATCTTTGTGTCCTTCCCAGTACGCTGCCTTCTTCTGTATCCTCTGTACTGTAATGAACCTCCTCTTATAGAAATATCACCAGTTTCCTGCTCATCAGAAACATCTTTTCACCCCTCGGTGTATCAGAGGCCTGACAGACATTCTTGATTCCTGATGAAACATCTAACAGAGGGAAACTAAAACCAGTTTTTGCAGATCAAAATGAACCAGTCTTGCCTTGGCTGCGACGTTAAGTTTGGCGGCTCGTTTGGAAGGTCCCGTCGCCTCGTACGTCTTCCCGTTTAGGTCCACAGCCATCTTGAAGACCGGCACGTGGATGGGACCAGTTTGGGATACGAGCCGGTACTCCAGGCGAGGATTGTAATGGTTGAGACGCATCACGGCGTTTACGTTTGGGTCGTTTGTGACTGCAGGAAGAGAAACAGATTAACAGTTAAAAACATAAATCCCCCGCTGCTCTAAAGGTTATTTTAACGACACTTTTAATGAGTAAAACAGTAACTTTTAAATCCTACAACTTTTAAAGAACAACAATCAATCAAATAAGTTGAGGTGGGGTTTCCTTTTCTCCCGTTTCCTTTATGAGAACAATTATCACAAATCTGGGAGTGAAAATGGTTCCTTCTTTGAAACCAAACAATCATGCAAACAACAGTAAAATCCTGCTTCTATCAGCTGAGGGGATTGTAACACCTGCTTTTATAACGTCTCATTGTTTGTTTTCAGCCGACTCAAAACTCAGCGGCTCGATTTTTAACAGGTGCACAAACAAAAAAGGACGAATCCCCGATAAAAGGAAGATATATGTAGTTTTGTTATGTTAGTACATAAGATTTAATACTGACATAATTTCTTTGGGAGGTTCTCATCGAACTCGTTGAATTTTTGCTTCTTGAAGCTGCGACTGGGCTCTCCCTGTGCTTTCTGCATCTCCGAGTATAACCTCTTCGCTGGGAAGTTGAAGTGAGCGATGGGTAACAGGTGAGCTGCACGAAACAAGAGCAGCAAGCATGAGAGAGGATCATCTGATGAAAGAAGTGACCGCACTGAGAATCTCATCTACCTGGGCCTTCTTTGCTGCTGGTTCCCAAATTTCTTCTCAGCCTGCTCATCCCCAACACCTTGTGCATCTTCCCAAACGCACACAGCCTCAAGGCGAGCTGCAAAAAAACCCACAAGTTATCCAAAAGCTTATTGGTTTAATAATACGGTTGGAATGTGCGCCTGCATGCTTTCACCCTACCTGAGCACTCTGTGTGATGTTTTCACGCTGCTGCACGGTCAGAGACGCAGAGACGTCTGCGTCTTCCCTTTCACACGGATCTTTGATACCGGGGGAGTCTTTAAAAAGCAAAATCTATTAGTGCACTCTGGTTAGCGCCCGAAGGAAGATTTTTTTAGCTGACAGCTCCTTAAATCCCACCTTCTGAAAGGATTCCAGAGGAAATGCACTCCAAAACTCTGCGGAAGGATTCGCCTACTCCCATTTCTCTCTCAGCCGTCCCGACAGTCTTCTCCACCAGCAGTTCAAGGAGCTGCAGGAGGGGAGAAATAAAACAGCTTAAAGTGCTGCTGGGGGTAAACAAACAAACGTGAGCAGCTAAAAACATCAACTACTGAAGGTTTTCTGTGCCTCTTCCAGGTAAATTCAGACAGATTATGTGTCAACAACTAAATCAACAGATATTCAGTGAAACTAAATTAAAGGCCTAGCATTCCTTGAAGGAATGTTTTATTGTTTTTAAAATTGTTTTATGTTGTTAAAGACCCATCTGGCAAACTAGCTAAGGCTATAAATGTTACTGTGTTCAGTATTTGTTTACACTTAACACTTGTCCCCTCTCAATTAAACAATAAAAAAGAAAAGAATATCGCCTGCCGCCTTTCATGCCAAAGATTTAAACTAAAATCATCTTAAGACGAGACAGCTCAGAGAATACGTTGAGGGTGACCCTCAGCTACTACCACTCCCAGTTTTAGCTCAATATCTGTAAAACTGACCGAGTCACAGACATGTTTGTGCTGGTTAACGTTGATTAGCTGTGGCGGCCATCTTATAAAGTTAATGAGTTGCAGATAAACATCCAATGATTACTTTGCGAGTTTCGTTGAGATCCATCCAGCGGTTCACGAGAGATTTCGCTAACACTACAGACAGATGAAGACGCACACACACGCAAAAGCATTATCTCCCGCCTTCAGCGGTGGGCGATAACAGGTGGAAATCACTGATAAAACATGTAAATGTGCAAACAGACGAGAACAACAACGTGTCATTAGCATAATTTGATCCGATGTGCGATTTTATTTGAAAAACGAGTTTCTCACCCATCCCGAGAGGGGCATCCAGGTCGGGACTCGGTTACACAAATCCCTGAAGATCCGGATCACGACCACAGCAGAAATCTTATCGCTAACTTTAGCCTGGGGCACAAAACAAAACCCAGTTCAGTGGGAGGGCCCCGCCGCCCCTGACGTGACCGTACCTCTGTGCTTTCTGAGTTTCCGTGAAATGATTCAGAAAACCAAGCAAGCACAGAAGAGTTAAGAACTACTGAGCCATCTTGCGTCAAATTCAATGCTTGTATCAATACCAATGCTTTACCCACTTCTGTCATTGGTACTGAACAGCACATCATCCTTCAAGTTTTTTAAATTTTGCAATCTTAAGATCCCAAACTACACTTAAAAGCCAATAGCTGTCATTGTCTCTAGAATGACAGAAAACAGAAGGTCAGATCACTTAAGGAAACTCTTCAATTTTATGTGCAAATAAGGACGTGAATGCAAACCTGAAACCACTTGGCGTGGCGAAGAGACGCCAAGGCAGAGAGGCATTTCTGCCTGTCCAGCACGTCCGGCGGATGGTCGACTGTTTGCGTTTCTACTGACGAGGTGGGATAAGAAGAAAAGGTACAGTTTGACCAAGGGGGTTGGTTCTGTCTTGCAGCTCGAGGAGTAGCAGCGTTTCCCGAAGCAACAGCAGCAGGAAGGAAGAGGGGTCCCCAAAGTAGCTAATCCTCGGTTTTCAGTCTTAAAGCTCTAAGATAACTCATCCAGCTTGTGAGGAAGTAGAAATACTGTCATGGCCTGAGCGTTACTCACATCACTGCATGTAGTGAAAGTGTGTTAACTCCACTACAGTAAATACCCCCGTCCCTCAGCCCCACGGCTTGGGTTTGCTGCTACCCCTCACTTCCTGAGACAGTGCGTCCAGTTGGTCAAAGGTCCAGCGCTCCTACAAAACTTGACAACTATAAGGCAATCAGTTGTAAATCACAAGCATTTGAAGTTTACGTCTGACCCACACTGCAGCAAAACTGATTTGTCCCCGTTTTGAAAGCGGCTCTAAAAAAAAAAAAAAAAAAGGTCTCCAAAAAAAAACCCGGGAACGCAAAGAGTCGGACCAGGTTTGTCCTCGATTATCGTTTCTATTTAAATGGTCGGCGGCAACGGATTTATTCCTAACTGAGGCGAGTTGTTCGAGTAAAAACGATTTAATAGATCCGCCCGGACGCTTTACAAACAGTGTCAGTCCTGGATTGTGCTTTAATGACTACGATGGTTTTTTAAAGGTTTCAACCCACAACTTTAGTGTGGATTACGGCGAACGAAAAAAAAAACTGAAGTTCTTTTTTGGTATGGTTCTGTAAACGAGACTCCAAAACTACCCCTCTGACCCGAGCGATACAGGTGTGAACGGCCCTAATATGCACTGAAAACGCTTTTGCTCACCTTCAGAGGCAGATTAAAGCGGTCCAGACCACAGTCATGGTGCTACTTTTATTTTTTTTTAAAATGCAATGTTCCATTTGTTTAAGTGGACTTAAAACCTGAACTGGAACCACCCGACAGGAAACGTTGGTCTTATTCTGACTTCAACCTCTTGGTTCTCATCAGAGGTCTAGATACAGTACATATCATAGGTTATAATAAGTCCACTTCAGATAAAAATCTGGAAGTTGAAGCTGGAACTGAACCAGGTTTCCTGCCGGCTGGTTCCAGTAAAACCTTTAAGCCTCCTCCACGTCAACAAACAGGACATTAAAAACACTCCTCAGATGTTTTTCAGGCGCGGATTCACGTAGCTTTTACCTAGCTGCTGTACGTTCAAATGACTTTTTTTTAATGAGTTTAATTGTAATTAGGTATTTAGTTATTTCATGCTTTAAAAAAAAGGCACCATGACTGCGTGCGGGGGAGTAGGCGAGACTTTAAGCCTATTTTACGGCAGCTTGTGTAAACCCGTTCCTGCTGCCTTCAATTCCCAACAACGAGAGACAGCGGGCACAGATGGTCTATTAGTATGTCTATTTTACGCCCAATTACAGATAAAAAAAACAACCATCATTTAAAAAATTCTGAAGATACAGCTTCCCCCGCCAGCAAAGGTTTATCACCTTTTTATCATCTAATTCCTTCTCTGTTTTGTCTGGATCAGAGTCGACTGCAGGAGAAGCTGTGGTGAGTTTCTCTTTAGTTTCTTTGTTCTGGTTGTTTTTGGAGCCGACTAGACCCGCTGTGGTCACCGCAAGCTGTAATCTGAGCAGCGTTAAGTCGCCTAATTAAACTTAGCGCTGATGCTACGTTCCCAGTGAAGCCGTGTAACACAGACGACGGCTGTCAGCGTCTTTCACTCCGGTGGATTTTACAGGTTAAACGTTGAGCTCCGTGAAGTCACTAATCATCGTATTATATGTATCTGTTAGATAATTAAATTCATCAAGAGATAAAACTACAAAGATGTGATTCGAATGGCTTTGAACTGCTTTAAAAGATCAAATGCCTAAATTTATTGTAATTTTTAGAGAAACATCCTGTTTGTTGACCAGTTCAGGGTCTGCATTTAACTATCAAGTGTGAACACTCCCATTTAGAGCTGATCACTTGCAATCAAAACCTCTAAGATGGATGTTAATGCTCGGTTTGAACAGGGCCTTATACCAAACTTTAGACTTTTTGTTAAAACAGCCCACGCCATTTAACCAAAGCCCCACCAACGCTCAACAAACCACATTTATTTAACAATGCTGTGATTTATAGTTTTAGAAATCAGTATTTCTTTGTCCGTCAAATTGAAATTCTCCCATACCAACCCACAAAAATCCCTTCCTTGTGCATCAGTTTTGCAGCAACTGGGTCCAAATGTACATGTGCACCATCATGGGCATGCAAGACGCGCTTTGACCAGTTATGCCTAAAAGATTGTGGACTTTTAACATAAAAAAACAAAAATAAGCAGATTTTTTTAATGTGTGATAAAAGTTCTGTCATTAACAATATGAACAGAATATATCAGCACCTAGTTTATCACAAAACGACGCCAAGACCGTCGAGCAAGAGAGAAGCCCAGTTTAACTGGTTGTTCAGTGGCTCCGGTCTGAAAGAGTCACTGCACAAGCACCACTGACGTGTAATGAAGTGCAAACAAGTTCTGTGAGGTAAAACCCACAATTACAGATGAGCGGCGCAGCAGAGCAGGCCTCTGAGAGCCGAGGTCTATCTGGAAATCAGACCAGCATACTCACCTTCCTTCTCTGCTGCCGAACTCATCAGCTCCGTCCGGACGCAAGGCGAAGTCAGGTGGATGAAAAGACACGGCACTGTGTCCTTCGTGCGCTTCACGATAACAGCAGCATCATTAGGACTTGGGTTTACTGTGTAGGTTCCAGCAGAAATCACCTATTAACACAAAGGTAATAATCAGAGCGATATATCCTAACATGCCACAAAGCAGCGGCAGGATTTCCTCCTTACCTCCAGCTGTTTTGTTAACCTTTCAGCCACTTCTGTAAGCAGAGTGGTTGTTGGCCAGCTGGAACAAAGTAAGACCAGATCCAGGGCCTTGTCTCCTTTCAGCAGGAGTCCTTTGGCGACGGGGCCGATCCTCATAACGCCACGCAAGATACGCTCGTCACTACATTTAGGAAAAAAAACAGCACATAAAACGTCTTTCTGCCCAACTTTATCTGAACAAATCAAATGCTTCTTGGAATTTTAGCTACAAATGTTTGCTTTGGGACAAATCACTATTACTCCAAAAAGACAAACTCCCATTTCATGTTTTGATCATAAAGATCATAACGCAGTGTGACGCTTAAAGCCTAATTCGTACATCGCGACATACAGAAGGGAAACGAGGAAGACAAATCTAATGCACAGTCAGAAAGAACAAGGAGCATCTTCATTGATACACTAAAACTCCCAAAGATGAGTATCAGGGTTGAGAAAATATGACTGACAGTTTTAATACTCTTATACTCTTTTAATCTTCCTGAGCTGTGACTGTTGCAGACTAGCTGTCGACGCAAAATTGCAAGAAAATTGTGAGAAAATAGGTAAAGTTTCTGTTGTAGCCTCACTGACTTCTATTTGCAACCAAGCGACATGCGAACCGCATTTTGAGTAGTTAAGTTTTTTTTTTACAATCCTGGCCTGTATTCATGTGCCAAGCACACAAAAATCTGTACTCTCGGCCGTGCACATTATTTCGCTTGTCATGCATTTATACTCACTCAAATTAACATCAGACCATTACCTCCCTGCCTCTGCAGGTCCACAGTCACCGTTATGGCCGTCCATCTGGTCGGAAACACTCTTAAGAGCACACTCTACGTGAGAAACTATCGTCTGCACAACCTCCAGCTCCTCTGCTGAGGGGTACACTTCAGAGTGTTTGGCCATTATAATGCGATCATGTGGCCCGGTGCTCTTCTGAGGAGGCTCCTTGATTGAAAACAGGAAGACAACAACAAAAATAATTTCTTTAAATACTAAATCATTGCATTAGTTCTGTACTTATTGTTCACAACTTATATCTGTGGCAATAAAAGAGATTTTGCTTTACTGAGCTAAATGGGAGTAAAATAATGTAAAAATTCAAGACTACTTTGAAGGATTACAAGACATTCTGATGCCACAGAAGAAAAATATAAAGAAATAAGGGGCTGTTCAAGACTTCTGCACAGCACTGACGATTACAAAAGCTAAGTGTTATGAAAAGGACGGAAGAAAAACCTTTTCTTGATGACGTAGTTCCTGTTGATCCTCCATATTTTCCTCCGCATTTTCAATAGAAGTGATGTAGTCGTGGTACTGTCTCAGCTCCTCCTCGTAGAACAGGCAGTCGTACCAATAACGCAACTCCTCGTATCTGAAAGGATCCAACATTAAAACGAGAATCTCAGAAACGAGGCACAATTTTAGAGCAATCAATACGTGACACTTTTGGCAAAGGGGCTGGTACTATACAGTCACTATTCCAGAAACTGAGTCAGATCTCAAAATTTCTTCAACTCTGAGCACAGAGGACTGATGATTTCTACAGCAACAAGTGACAAGTTAAAAAGAGTCTTCAGAATACTTGGAGCTGAAATATAATTGAATCTGTGGAAGATTGGCTGTGAAGTCTCTGCATTCTTGGAGGCTTTGAGAGAAAAAGACAAGAATGCTTGTGTTTTTATGAGTAATTAGTGTACAATCCACATAGAGTTTTGGGAGTAAGAAGAGTTGTTTTTCAAAAGATTTGGGCATCCATCTGGTCGGAAACAACAATGAAGCACCCACTGAACCATTCATCATACAGTATAATCAGGTTCCTTTTAATGAAGGCTGCTAACACAGCCTTCTCAAGTTGCATCAGCGCAGTGGTGCCCAATCCTGATCCTGGAGGGCCACTATCCTGCATGTTTTAGATGTTTCTCAGCTGTGACACACTTTATTTGAATGACTGAGTGATTAACAGGCTTCTGCAGAACTTGAAGACCTGCTGAGGAGCAAAGAAACGGTGCAAACATGCAGGATAGTTTCCCTCCAGGACCAGGACTGAACAGAGCTGCATTAGCACATTTAAAGACAGGTATTTGGCGTTATCTTTTAGTAATTCCCTCTTGCTTGGACTTCTAAAAAATGCAATGCAAAGCGCAGGATAAATACAACAAGCATGCTTCCCAACACTTCATGTTTGCTGTGCATGAGGAAAAACAGTGCATGCTGTCAGTGCACCTGTAAAAATCCTCGGGAATGAGGCGGTGACCCTGTTGGATCAGACTGTCCCAATACAGCAGCTCCTCGTAGGCCTGCTGCTCGTCCCACGCCATCACTGCAGCCATCTTGTCACGACTGCACTTCACGAGGACGCCTCCTGCTTTGCCAAATGAAAAAAATGTCAACGTTCAGCAATGCTCTGTTGGACGGATATAGGCAGGGAAGAGGTCATTGATATCATTACGTGTCAGTTACTTGCACGCAAGCGTCACTAAGTGGCAGCTAACGTTAGCGGCTAATATATAAACATCGAGCAGAAAGGATGAAAACAGGTCGTTTAGACAAAAATTATGAATTTGTGCATGAATGCTCGACCTCTCAACAGACTTAATGTGTGATTAAAGACATCAATAAATGTGGTAACTATAGACTGAATGTTCGCGTGATGTTCATAATCACGTTAGCTACTAGCTAGCATGACCGCTAATGTAAATGGGTCGAGTTCTGTTTAAGCTACCGCGGCTCACCTTCCTCGGAGAACAACGTAATAGTTGTAGACCTTTTTATGAGAACGTGGCCACCTTTTCCTTAATGTTCTTTCGGAAGGTTTCACAGCCGTTAAAACCCAAACAGCGTCCTCCGAGTGAGAGGAGAACCCACTTGCTTCTTTTTATTTGATGTGATGCAGCAGCCGGTGACCGCAGTTCATTGATTCAATGGTCGCCCCCTGCTGGTACGGAGCGGGACTGCAGGTTTATTTTTTTATATATTTTTTATTTTTTTATATATTTTTTTATTTTTTTTTACAGCATCGTGACCAAAATGCTGCGCGGAGTTTACAGTACAAAACTTAAAGTACAACGAAACACCACATAAAGCAACAACTAAAAGAGAATTTAAGATAAATCATAATAAGTCATAAGTAGAGCTTGGACTGAAACCCGGAAGTTGAAGTCGGTATGAGTTTTAAGCTCCGCCCACTTCCATGTAAACAAACAAAAAAAAACCCACTTTTCAGTCAATTACTCTTATTGTTCTTACATTCCTACTATATGTTCAAACACTATTATCTTTTCATACATGTTTACCTGTAATTAATTATTTCAAGGTCATATAAGACTATGATTGTGGTCAGGGGAGAGGTAGGCAGGACTTAAAACCCCCTCATCATTAATGAGCAGACTCTGGATCCAAAAATACAACATGGCAGACTCTGTAAACTGGTTCCTGCTGGCCTCAATTCCCAAACGGAGTGGTACAGTTAGTCTATTAGTACAGGCATATGTTTGCACAGCAGTCTAGGAAATAAATGCTGGATTTCCACTGTTAGATATGTCCTAAAGTAAAGGTAAGTCCTAAAGAGAAACAGAGGATTGTTGCTCAACGGCCTTTATCGGCTGTTTGAAGCCCTGCCATAGTGTGAGCAGTTTACTGACAGCTGCTGCATGCTTACACATCAAGGTTGCATTACACCCACAGAATCACTCGCTTGAACCAGTTAAAGCCACTTTTTTGCGACACATAGTATGATTACTGATATAATTTAAGGACGGACGAAGCCTAGGATCTATATGAGTCAATACTTCCTTTATTCGTGGCTTCTGCTTCTGGCTTTATCCTTAAAATGTTGTAGACAGAAGCCCCAGCACTGGCCTTGTAATAATTCTCTGCCTTATTAGAATAAATAGTTAAACTCAAGCTCTTTTGTAGCATCATCCTTAAAAAGTCCAAGACAAGTTAAATTTTTATTGTTTGTATGGTGACTGTCAGTGCAGGAACACCAAGGTAAAGTAATGGAACTCAGACAGCAATAAGAAGATGTTTCTGTTTTTATTTGCCTTACTGGTGCTGTTGGCTCGTTGTCTATGACAGGAAAATTTGTATGTTAGTTTATCTGGAGGCAGACAGTTTTCTGGGTAGTTCTTTGAATAAAATTCCTACAGCAGATGGATTGTCTCTGACAGAGAGATCATGCAGATCTTTGGAATTAGAGGACAAATATGTTCCAGACGAGAGAAAAAAAAAAAAAAACCTTGCCGAGGAGGAGAGAAGCCTTGGATCAATAGTATTTTAAAGAGGCGGTACACCTCCTTTATAACTTGCTGGATATTTATTGTATTTATGATGCAGAACCAGTGAAAACCCACACTGAGTGAAGCCTGAATCAAAACACTCATCTGTGTTCTGTATTCATAAGGTTATTATTTGCATAGCCTTTGTGGAATATCCTTTGTGATTTGTCATCGTCTGTTGAAAGTGAAGTGCAGCGTGACTCAGCAGGAGATCACATCTCCTCAGAGAAAATATGAACAGCACACTCAGTAAAACCAAAGCGTCAAACAACATCCAACTCAAATACTCGCTGCTGTCGTTAAAGAACATTTTCCACTATAAAAAGCTCTTTTGAACTGAAGTGAATCAGGGGAGAGAAATCAGGAAGTTTTAAAAGCACATTGTTTTATTTACATTCAGTTTACACATCCCCAGCACAATGAGGGTTACGTTCAAGTATTAACTTATAAAATCTTACATTAATTCACATATGTAAACACAAACCAATTTGCAAACACAAACATGGATAATTTCCTCTTTTAAAAAAACAAAACAAAACATAACATTCTTTTATAAATTACATTCAGTATTAAGCATGAATAAAACCTTTTAATTTTAAGGTTTGGGGGTTGTTTTTCTCCGGAGCGCCCTCCTGTGGTCAGACCACAGCTGCCTGCACACAATCTTAATTTTAAAGGTGGTGAAAGAAACAAACAAGTCTTTTCATATATATCATTTCTGCAAACATTTGAGTTCCTGGGGACAAAGCGTTTTGCGCTGCAATGAGACACTTTTTTTTTTATCCTTTTACAACGTGATTATAATAATCAGGAATGTTCACTTATTGCAAGTAAACAGTAAGAGCATGTATAATATTTTGTGCAAAATCAAAGCATTAGCTAGCTTCCGTTTGTCAGGTCAGACGATATTGTTGGATAAAGGTGACAAACTGAATCCATGACGCATATCGCAGAAAAACGATCATAGTTTGATCCTGACGCCTCATTTTATCCACGTCTTTCTTTCTGAAAGTCTTAACCGCCGAGTTCTTGGTGTGTTCTGTGACCTGGTGCCAAATACATCCGCAGGCTCCGCCTCTTTCTGCTCACACCTGACTGACTTCCTTCTGGTCCAAGCTGGGGAAGGAGCTCTTCTCCCAGCGGCCTATCACGCCTCCCCTCATGCCCGCCTGGCACTTCACGATGAGGTAGATTTTGCGGAGCACGGTGCGGCGCAATAGGATGTAGACCCAGGGGTCAAGGATCTGGTTCCACGTGGCCAGCCTCACGCCCATGTGCATCAGGGTCTCGTAGTTTGACGGATTTGCACCTATGGGTCTTTTCACCGACATCAGGGCAAAGATCTACAAAAAAAAGACAAGAAACATGAACTTTAATAATAATTTAAGAGTTACAACATGCCGTCCGCCTCTAGAAATTGAAATTTCTGTCACTAGCATCAAACACAGGCTTTAAGTGTTCTTAAAATGATCTTTTTAAAATGCTTGTAACACAAATACACAAATTTGAATTAAAGTAGTAAAGTAAAGACCAATCATGAACTGATTACTTACAGTAATTCTAAACATTTCACTGTGTTTTGATGGATAAATAAATGTTTAAAGCGTGATTTCTACGGTCAAATTAAAGGCCTAGCATTCCTTAAAAGAGTGCATATCGCCCACTGCCTTTCGTGGCGGAGATTTTCTACCACTATGATGAAAAATGACAGAGTTATAGCCTTTTTTTATCAAACCCTGGATGTGTCGTTACATTTATTACAGCTGAAATTTGACAGCAAAGATGTAATTTCTTCTTTTCTTCCCATCTCCGTGGTGTGGCTGCGATCTAACAGGGTTTTGTTGACAGATGACATCTTTAAGACAGGTTGATATAACTCTAAACCCGTAATATTACGCTAAATAAAATTACCTTTTACTCTCACAGATGCCACCATATTACATTTTTCCGTCCTTTAGGCAGTTCCCTGCAGTGCTGAAGTTTTCTTTCTCTTAAAGAAGCAGAACGCAGTCGTGCCTTTTTATCTAGTTTCCCCCCCCAAAAAATCCTGGCTGTTGATTCTGCAAACAGCATTTAGTAAATAAAGCATCGCTGCCTGCTCCACAGGATTTAATGAAACAAACTTTGTCCCACTGGTTCCAAAAACTGCAGTTACTAATTTTTTCAGCCAACAACGAGTTATCAAACCAAAGCTGTCGTTGTTTTGAGCACAAGAAGAGCCGTTAGCGTGAGGTAAAATGTTATTTTTACGCTTGGATCGTCCGCCACAGGAGTCTTTGTTATCGGATGATAAAGACTTTACAAAGTCTTCACAAAGAAAAAAATAAGCAGAAGTAAAAAGGAAACGAATGCTGTGACACTGCACGGCGCCAGCTTTAAAAATAAGGCTTCTGTCAACGTTTATTAACTGAGTCTCGAAGCTGTAAACAAAATAAATGAGGTAAATACATAACAAGCACGAATAAGAAGGTAGTAAGTAATAAATAAAAACACTACGATACTTAATCTGATATGCTGTTTTGACGGTGGATGGTTTCCTCGAAGCTTTGCAGACTTTAGTGAAACTGAACGAGTCTCTGCCATCGATGTTTGCCAACAGATTATACAAAATGTGCTCTTCTAGCCTCACGGACCACTCAGAACCACTTTACGGTAAAAGCCCCGTTCACACAGACAGCACTTTATATTCTATATATAAAAGCCCTTTCTGTCTGTCACTGACTCGAACACATGAGGTGTTTTTTTTGTGTCGTTGAGTGTTGCACCAAGAGGATCTCTTGGAAATGTGAGCTGGGATTCAAATGACTGAAAGCTCTTATATTTGAGCAACACTTTAGACATTAATGCTTTAGTATCACATCGCCTGTGGCTGTGTCTGTTAGCGAAATATCTCATGAACCAGTGGACGAACTTTGATGAAACATTTTATAAAGTAATCGTTTCTCGTACATCAGCTGTTTGACTTACAGAGTCAACTCCGATCAAGATGGCCTCCACAGCTAAGCAACCTTAGCCTGTAGAAATGGCGATGACGCAATCAGTTTTAGTGGCAGCTGAGAGACATTTCCAACCAATTCTTTGAGCTTTACGTATCAAGATATCACATGAGTTATTTCCAAGGTTTGGCCAAAACGGCTACAGCTCTGTCACTTCTAAACACGGGTTGATTTTAGTTTTAAACTCTGGCAGGAGAGGAGATATTAGTCTTTAATTGTAAGTAATCAACATTCATTTTTATTGATTTACAGTTGAGTTTTTGTGCTAAAACTGTTCTCTTGACCAGATCAGGGAAACTTTGTTCTTGCAGATAAAACAAACACGTTTAATCAGTTGTGCATCTGATATTTTAGACACACAGGAGATGACCGGACATCTAATCAGATCAGGGTTAACTGCAGTTTTTGTTTTTAGTTGAGCTCACTGCACCAACAAGAAGATGTTTCCCTCTCTCAGGTAGAACAAAATTATGATAATATTAATGAAGCACGGTCTTGATATACCCACAGATTCCAGAGAGGAGGTTTAACCCAGATCCAAAACCTCTGAGTGAGGTAACTTAAGTTTTAAATTATTTTCAGCTAAAACAACTCTTAATTAAGAGTCGCCTTCATGCCAGAGTTTCAGACTAAGATGACCTTGATGTTGAGAAACAGGCTGTGGCAGCCATCTTGAACTGAACTGTTGTGGGTTTAGTTAATTTGGTTAAAAGTTTAAAACAACATTATAAGCAATCTCACGCAATAAAGCAATGCCTTGTGTGATTCCACATGATCTGTTTGTGCTTGGAGCATGTGTTGGGGATGACTCTCATGTACTACCACACCAAATCTTAGCTCAGTGTCTGTAACGTTCACTGAGGTGAAGCCATTTTTGTGCACGCTAAAGTTGATTAGCTGTAGCTCCCACCTGGAATAGGTTTGACCCTAAAAGCCAGTCCGTTGTAGATGTACATCCAATTACCTGAATGTTTCATTAAAATTCATAGTGGCTCATTAGATATTTTACTAACAGACAGACAAAAAAACTCGGTTGTTTTTAACCTCTGGTTTCTTGTACCTACCAGTAAAGGGCTCCAGCAGATACATGAGGTGACCATGATGCCAACCAGCTGCGCCACCATCTCTATGTCATGTGACCTGGCTGAGTGATGGGAGCCGGGCCGCCTCCTGATCCGGGCCAGCACCAGCGTCAGTCCGCTGATGGTGTTACACACCAGCGCCACGGCTAGTGAGGTCAGCCCGAGCCCAGAGAACAGCGCCACGAACGCCACGTCCACCTCCTTGGTGTCATTGAGCACGTTGATGAAGCACCAGGTCCTCGGCTCCTGGTAGGTGTAGGATCCGAGCTGGAAGCAGGGCAGCAGGGCCACGCACAGCGCCGCCAGCCAGATCGCAGACAGGCAAACCTTTGTCCGTGTTTTGGTGACCAGGGACGAGTGCAGCAGCGGTTTGGTGACGCCCAGGCAGCGTTCTGCGGCCATGGCGCAGCCCATGAAGAGCGGGCAGAGGCCGAAGAACACCATGCTGCCCCCCAGGAACTGACACATGCCGTCAGAGGAGCCGAAGTCCTCGGGGCTCACGCCTCCAATGAGGTAGAGCCTCAGAACCATGGCGCCAGGGATCACGTGCCCGAAGAAGTCTGTAATCACCAGAGAAGTGGCAAACAGGAGGAATGTGGCTTTGGAGCGCCTGCGTTGCAGGGAGTAGGCATTAACCAGGATGAACAGAGCCACAATGTTGGAGAAGATGCCCAGCGACATGAACAACACAACGACGATGGTGCCGCCGATCTGGTTTTGCGGCGAGGTGACATTCTCCTGCTGCAGCTGCCCCACAGCCGTCACCATGGCTTCCACCAAACCTCCACCGCCGTCAGCCAGCCGGGGGACGAGCGGCGAGGCGGAGGAGTTGAAGTGACTCACAGCTAACATCTCCTAATCGCAGAGCTCCTGGGGTTCATCATTAAAGAAAGCTGCAGGAGAGACACAAGAGAAGCATGTGGTTTAAAACAACACAATAACGTTTTTGCTCGTGTCTGTGTGTGTTTGTTTGTACTGTTAGCAAAATATCTCCTGAACCACTGAATGTAATTGAATGAAACTCCCGGAGCGTAATCACCTACAACTCATTAACATTTGGAGTTAACCCGATTCAAGATGGCCGCAACAGCTAAGTGACATTAGCATAGATGACTCTGCCAGTTTTACAGATACTGAGCAGAAATTTGGTGTGGTAGTAGCTGAGAGTCATCCTCAACACACTCTTGAGATGGCTGGGGCAGCCATCTTGAATTGAAACCCTAGCACGAACAGCGATGTGAATTCCTTCAGTGGATGATAGATCCTTTTATTTATGTATGCAAACTGAAATTCAACAAACACGCAGAATAAATGAGTGGAAAAATGAGAATACAGCCAAAACGAGCAGCCACATCCGCAATTTTGGTTAATTTAGCATTTCTGCATGTCGCCTCCAAACGAGGGATTAAACTATTGGAGGAATGTTTTTCATCTCTGGGTAATAACAAGAAGCTCTGCAGGAACTCTGCAGCTTAGAGCAATACTTAACAGATATCAAGTTTCTCTCAAATTTGCAGCTTTTGTGCAAATTTTAACATGATTTGTGTTTTACATTTTCTTCTTTAAAAACTCCTGACGGATCTGCTCATACATCTATACCACCTTTTTAATCTATAGAACCCCAAAATGTTTGCGTTTTTGCCAAAATGAAGCTTCTTGTTGGAATTTTTAAGCGTTTGTCTTAAAAAACCAACAGAGCTCAACATGGAAATCATGATTTTTAAATTTATTTTATATAAAAAAAACTGTTTTATCCCTGCATAATGACTTAATTTAGCTCACGCTTAAGTCTGAACAAGATATTATATTTTTAAAAAAGGCCTATAATGAGAAATGGTTCCAAAAAAAGTTGCAGCCTTTTTTGGACATTTTTAACCGGATTAACTTCAAAACTTCATTAGTTTTTTTAAGGTTCAAGCAGTGATTAGTTCCTGCAAGTTTCATTAAAATCCGCCCAGTGGTTCATGAGATATTTTGCTAACAGACAATAAGTTTAGATCATGAATTTAATGGTATTTTTTTTTCTTGTGCAGTCTATTACAGCCCAGGATGCATGTTGAAAATCACTCTCAGGTACTACCACACCAAAACGTCAGGTCAGAATCTGTAAAATTGACTGAATTGTGGCATTTTAAAATGTTTTTAAGGTTATTTTGGTGTGAGGTTTCGCTTCGAAAGTCAATCAGTTGTAGATCTACATCCAGTGATTACTTTCTGCAAGTTTAATTAATTTCGGTTCATTAGATATTTTGCTAACAGACTGACTGAAACCTTCCAGACTCTGGAATAAACATGATGATGATGATTGTCATGATGCAATTATATGCAGTATGAGTAGACTTACATAGTTTCCCCACGAAAATATATTTTATTAATGCAAATAAATAAATCTGGGCTAAAAACTCACCAGTGGGACCAGATGTTTTCCTTGCAGATCCAGAGTTACTCCAAGAAAAGCGCGTCTGAGAAACGATTTCAGCGAAAAAATCCAGAAGAAGGAGTCACTTAAGAGGTCGTGTGTCTCTGTAATAAAATCCTCCGCTGCAGGAGAAAAACCCATAAATCGATGCGTCCTGAGGAGCATGATCCTGAGCCGGGTCCGGGACTGGGTCCGGGTCCGGGTCTGGGTTTCATGGTGGCTCGGAGTAAAAGAAGGATCCTCTGTGAGGCTGAAACACCGTCTGGGGTTTTTATAGTCGCGCGTCCTCAGCCTGTGAGTGTGTGTGTGTGTGTGTGTGTGTGTGTGTGTGTGGGCGTCCTCAGTCTCTGCTCTGCTGCAGTCTGTTTACATTATCTCCACAGGCGGTGAGTTACACTGTTACTCACCTCACTCTCACCTCCTTCAGATCCCAAACGAGACGAGTCCTGTTTTGTTTCAGCTGCTCAGATTCGCGCCTCACTGATAAATATTCTGTCCCAAACTTAGCTGACTGTAAACTGTTCGTCTTTGGAGCAGTTTGTGATCAAGAGATGTTTTTTTTAAGGCTCCAGGATCGATTTAAAGCTCCTGTTCCATGACCGCGTCTCTTCTTCTTTACGCGCCTAATGCGCAACGCTGCGCTCAAAATAACCTCTGGAATATCAGCTATCCCGCAGGATCCAGGACATCATGGAGCAGTCAGCAGGTCGGGTTCGGGGTCTGAAGGAAGGAGCAGACTCTCTGAAACTTTATCCATCAGGATAATAATAATAATAATAATGCGGATTATTGTTTCACATTTTCATCTCTCTTAGTGAGGAGACCAGAAAAAACTAACAGGGATAATTGTTTCACATTTTCACTTTTCATGCTCAGTAATCTTGTGTAAACGTTTAGGCAAAATAAGAAGACTCATCCAGATGTTTCTGCAGCTGCATCCTGGAAAAATATGTTTTTTTTATTTCTTGAATTGAAACTAAAGGAGCTTTTTGTCCTGCAGGCTGAGAACAGGTGGTCATGTTGGCTTTAATTTTCCTGGAAGCCGGTGAGCCAGCTGTGGGCCGCAGGTTCTGGTTTGATCCAAAGTAACACCTGGAATTAGCTGCTGGTTCACAGGAAGCAGCGCAGAGGGGGTTCTGACACAGAGACAGGTTGGTTTGGTTTCCTTAAAGACTGACGCCAGAAAGCAGGTTTGTAATCTCTGGAGGGAGAAAACGGCAAATTCATCTATGAGCTTTTAGAGTTTAAGATGTCTTAAAAAGGTCTAAAGGAGTAAAAATCAGGTTTTTTTAGATAACGAGTCGAAAAGCTCAACCAGAACCTAAAACAAACTGAGGAAATTACATTTTCTGTGAAAATGAACTCTGAATGTAGCTGAAATTTGCCAAAGAAGCTGAAACTGAGCAAAAGTCTTGCTAAAATGAACAAATTATTACCTAAAAGAGACAAAAGCAAAAAGTTAGCTCAAAGGTAAAAGTAAGAAAATGTAGCTTTTAGGTCCTGTCGGGGGTGACCCATCTTCTGCACAACTCCAGCTGCCTCAGAAAAAGTCTGATTTATTTCTTTTTCAGGTGTTTTTTGATTTACCAACTTCAGGGAGGGCCTAGGTCAAAATAACAAACAAAACGACTACTACCTTCTTAGTAATTCACTTACCTATGTACAAAAATAAAACAAAAGACAACTTCTTACCTTCCTGAACTAACAAAACGAGAGACAAGGATCCTAAAATAAAGGACAGCCCACCTTAGAACCTCACAAAACCATTTCCTAACTAACAGTTTGAGGTGGACGTCGTGGACACGTCTGCAGCTCATCGCCTCATCAGGAGCCAATCAGCATCCAGCTCATCGGTTTAAGGTCCACCAATCACGGCTGGCTTACCTGGACTCTGACTCCCACACGTTAGGACAGCAGTAGCGAAAAGATAACTAAAAGTGCCAAAAGATTAGCTGGAAACTAAAAGCTAAGAGTGGGACAAGGCTAACTGAAGGGTGTGTTTTTCAGCAGTATTTTAGTTAAAACTGAGTGACAAATAATTATTTCTAAACGTTTTTACTGATACTTTCTCAGCAGACGACATTTAATCATCTAAAAGAGTTTTGAAGAAACCAGACAGCCTTAAACTCTTCACATATATCTGGCACATGTGAAACGGCTCGTTCAGTGTGTGTTGATTCTGGACTGAACTTTCCTTTCGTTGCCAAAGTGAGAGTGTAACATCCAGCGTTTGGCCGCCGTGCGTGTTTTTCTTCTGGCTCCTAACGGAGACCCCCGATGGCCCCATTTTCCACGCGAACCGGTCGTCCAGACGACGCCGTTTGGGCCTCCGCCGTCCAGCGGCTCGGCCAACACTAAGTCTGGGGTTGATCGTGTCGAAGGTTCTCCCGCGGCATCTCTCCTTCCTCTCACCACAAGCTGATGATCCCTGAAACACTCGGAGGCGCAGTGGATGGGTTCCTCACCTCACATGTCGGTTATCTGTCCTTCTTGACGCAACGCAGAAGAAAACGACGCTTCTTTGCACACAAATATTTCACCTTGGCTTGTGGGCTCTTAATTGTCCCACCACAAGTGTCTGATGGTTCCTCTCGCTGCCCGTTTTCTGAGCAGCACATGCCTGTTTGCTCCTGACGGATTATTGTTTTATCCTCTCTGTCTGTCAGCCTGACAGGACCTGGCTCCTTCAACACGACTCCTGTTTCCCTTTACCACCAGCTCTGTCTTACAAGAATGATCCCAATCACAGGGGGTTAGTCAGTCTGTCAGGACTTTGTGTCAACGGCAGGGGAGAAGAAGGCAAACCCAGAGTGCAGACTCATCTTAAAGAAAACTAATTTATTACATAAAAACAAACAAAAACAAAAAGCTGACGTGGCAGCCAAAAACTGGCAAGTGAACGAAGGACAACGAGCAAGGAACCAGCGGAGAGTGGAGGAGAAGACCGGGCTTTTAAAACACAGAGGATAATCGGTAAGCGGGCACAGGTGCGTGAAACTCATTACTGACAGGTGGAGGAGGGCGTGGCAGAAAAACAAGTGTAGACTGAGGATGAATGGAAAATCACTGAAAATAGAGAGTAAAAAAAAGAAAAACAAGATAACTAACAAAATACCAAGAAAGACACAAAGAAAAACCCAAAACCTCTCACTTTGGGTATTTTGAGTTACTTTTTGATCTTCTGCATTTCAATTTTTATGTTTTTTTGTTTTTGTTTTCTTGTCTTTATTCCCTGTGTTTCATATTATATATATTCTTGTGCGCCCTCCGTGTTCCTTGTGCCACTTTTACTTTTCCCTCAGTTCATCTCTGTGTTTGGCCAGTCAGCCTGCCACCTGTTACCTGTTAGTCTCAGGTGTTGTTAGTCTTCCACTCCCCCCTCAGCCTTTATATTCCGTCCCTTCCTTCCCATCATCGCTGGTCCATTGTTGGTCTCCTCCACGGTCGGGTCCGTTCCTCGTGTCTCCTCGCGACCCTCTGCGTTTTGTTTTCCCGGTACTCTTTGTTGCCACGTCAGCCTTTGTTTGTGCTCACTTACATAAAAGAGTTTAGTTTATTTGAGCTCCTCGTGTCCTCTGCATCAGTCAGACAGTATTTTTCTCACGCTCAGCCGAAGGTGAGAGGCGATAATGTTTGTGCCTGTTTGTCTGCAGCGTCATGAACCAGTGGACGGATTTTAACGAAACTCTCAGAAAGTGATCGTTGGACGAACATCTAGAACTCGTTTTTGTTTGGAGTCAAACCCCATTCAAGATGGACGCCACAGCTAATCAACCTTAGCCAACACTAAAATGGCTGTAACTCGATGGATTTTACAGATATGGAGCTGAAATTTGTTGTGGTAGAAGCTGAGAGTCATTAACAAGTTATGCTCCAAGCGTTAACACATCAAGCTTATGGTTGTTTTCAATGTTTGACCGAAACAGCTACAAATCTCTCATTTCTGGCGTGAGCAGTTCTTTAGCTGATTTTTTATCATCTCTGTCTGTCAGACTGGTGAGACTTGGCACTTTCGACATGGGATTTCTGTTTCCTTTCACCACCGTGAGGAAACCCAGTCTTGTCTTACGATAATCATCCCAATTGCAGCGTGTTAGTTTCAGTCAGACAATATGGTGTTATGTGCACGTATTCTGTGCGGTGAAGGTAATCACTCGTCTCTGACGCTGGCTGCGATGAGTGGAAAGCCACACGCTGTCTGTCCACAAACTCAGGCCAAAAATGAACTGGTGGAATGTTTGCATGTGAATTTTCAGCCCGAGAGGAGAGAAGACAAACACTGTTAAACACGGAGACAAGTTCAGCTCGTTTTCTCAGATGGAACACACACACACACGCACACACACACACACACACACACACACACACTCCTCATCATGCAAATTGTTTAAAAAACTGCTCTGACCGTCTGGCTAAAAACCAGAGGCCGTCCATAATGTTTGCTAACTGTGTGTCTCTAATTGATGCAGAGGAGGGAGGAATTGTTAATTGTGCCAAGAAAAATAAATAAAAATGCGTTGCATCCATTAATAATCCAATTCTGTCTGGACTGGAGATCTATTGCTGCAGATTTTCATGTGTGACAATTTAAAAAAAAAAGGATTCTGTGTTCTTGTGATGGACCTTTTGTTCGATGACCGCTGGAGATTAGAAGAAGCATGGATGGATGGATGGACAGATGGATGGATGGATGGATGGATGGATGGATGGACAGATGGATGGATGGATGGATGGATGGATGGATGGATGGATGGATGGATGGACGGACGGACGGACGGATGGATGGACGGACGGATGGATGGA
>NC_051432.1:25006172-25042273 GCF_001649575.2 Kryptolebias marmoratus
GGACGGATGGATGGATGGACGGACGGACGGATGGATGGACGGATGGATAGATGGATGTGTGAAGCACATTCAGTGATGTGATGTAGCTGTTTTAAACTCGACCAGAGCCACTGTGATAGCTCTGTTTTAAATTAAGTGATGTTTTTGAGTAGTCAGTATCTTCCCTGCAGCAGACAGCAGTGTGTTAGGAATCAGCAACAATACTTTTTTGTTAGTTTCTGCTTCATTTCTTGACTTTAGGCCCCAAAAAAGGTTCCCTGCACTCCCTGCGTTGCTTAAATCACGAGATCAAGAGAAGCATTTTAGTCTAAAACAAAGAAAAAAAAGCACCTGGGTCACTTCAAATCCAGTTTACATGAAAACCAGCCGAGCAGAAGATTAAACGTGACAGAAAGTATATTCAGACCAGGATTTTCTGACAGATTTTCAGCTAATTGCTCTTCTGAGAATCACGATCTTTAAACTTTCTGTTTTCTGTGCAGACAGTCAAACTGCAGCATTCTTGTGGCTTTTTTTTTCTCCTCACAGATCTTTAAGAAACTGAAAAAAATTTCTTAAAAAAAAATAAAAAATCATGGTCTGCATCAGATCCAGTTCTTTTTACACCGTCTGAATCTGAAGAAACCAGATTCTGCAGACATTGTGGCAAATCTTTAAGGAAACTAACTTTCTGCAGCTGTGTTGGCCGAGTTGTCTGGTTTAAATTAGATGCCTATTTGTCAAAATACGTCATTTAAACAAATAAAGGGTTAGTTTTATTTGTTATTTATCACCCGCTGCAGACGGTAATGGGGCGACAATGTTTTTACTTGTGTCTGTGTTCATTTGTCTTTAAGTAAAAATCCTTATGGACCCCTCAAATCCTTTGGCACCGGTTAAAATAGCTGCCACGGTTATTTAAACATGGCAGATGCAAAAAATGCAAACAGATTTAAAGTTAATGAGGTAAAATTTGGTGTGGAAGTAGCTGTGGGTCATTATTAACACATGCTCTGAGAGCTTCCACATCTCACAGCAGGATCTGGAAATATCACAACAACAACTTGATCTTGGCTTAAAACTTAGCGTAACAGGTGATATGCATCTCTTCAAGGAATGCTAGATCTTTAATTTATACATTCTCCACCATAAGGAAGTAAAAGCATATTTACGTGCAGCAGCATTGGGCTCTGCAGCTGGTTGGGGGTTTGAAGTCTTGCAGGAAGTCTGAGCTTATCTGACTGATCTGATCCTCCGCAGCCCTGTCATGATGCAGGCCGCGTCCTCCGAGGCTCTGCTGATGTGAGCGGCGATAAAACCGAAGGGCTCGTATCTGAGCAGGTGATTAATGAGCGCTCTGTCAGTGAGAATAAAAGAGGCTGAAATGATAATCAAAGAGAGGCGGGTCTGGAGCGGAGCGACCCTTAAGTGCCTCCGACCGTTAATCAAGTCAGCAGAAATGTTATTTGGCAGGAAGTGATGCCGCACTAACACACACACACACACACACGCTGTTTTTGTAACGTTGACAATGTTTTAATCTTATTAGTTAAAACTGGTCATCAGTAGGACTCAAAAAATGACCTTTTATTGTTATTTCTTAACAAAAATCAGAGTATTGTGGCTTAAAATATTTTGAAGTCGAGTCTGCAGAGCAAATGTGAAGCCACGGTCCATCAAACATCGGAGAATTTCTTTTTAAAAAATGCTAAAAGTCATCATGTGACAAATTATATCTGAACCCTGAATATAACAGGGTGTGTGTAGCTGCAACCCATTATTAATTCATGCTTCTGTATTGGCTCAGATTATTAACAAGCTGTGTGCGCGACCATATTCAAAGTCTCTCTGAGTTAATTAAAAGTAATTTTATTTTTCCTCCAGCGTGTTGCAGACCAGAGGCCTCCAAGTCAAACAGATTCACGCCAACAGGGGAGTTCCCGTCTGTAAATAAGGAGGTCAGTAATAAAATTCATTATCAGCAGGAATCTGCTCATAAAGACACCTCCGTGAGCAGCTGCTTGATTACAAAACCAACATCCATCACGGCTTTCAACAATGGTCAATAAGCAGTAAAACAGAAAAAAAAATCACAAGAAGAAGCATCTTTTGCATCAGAGTTATAAGTTCTTGGTCCTCATTTAGGCTAAGAAATTGTGTGGCTTCATTTGGTTGAGTTTACTTTGTCTGTTTTTATTCTTCCTAATGAAAATATGATAAATCTCAACGTTCTGTAGTGACGGTGGGCCACTTTTAAGCGCTGTCTGGACACAGGATAACTGACGTTACTGTACATTTTGCAGAGTGCATGTTTTTTTTTGTACCTAATTGTATTTTTTCATTGTGCTTTTCTCTTACCGCCTGCCTTCAGACCAGGTCTTTATATTAAACATAAAGGCTGAGTGTTAATGGACTGAAATGCAGTCATTTTTTAGTCCGTCTGGTTGTTAGAGACACAATTTGACGACAAAAACAACTGCAGCAACAGAAGCTGAGAGGAAAGAAAATCTCTGAATGGTGATAAAGCATTTCCATTATCGAAGCTTTTATCTGTTATAACTAATCCGTAGAAAAATATGTGATCATTTTCTTTCTTTTTTAAAAAATTTGGAGCAATATGGCAGCCATAGACAACAATTTCATCCATTTTTAAAACCAGAGCTCATCCTGACTGTTTGGTGGGAATGTTTTCTGGGACATATTAACATTAAATTAATTCACTTTATTTACAAAAGTGTAATATAAAAAGACTCTACTGGCAAAACCTGAAATGCACAACTATGTCACATGAAACCACAAAGGTTCAGAGCATGTGAAAGGCAAAAAAAGAGTGCATTAAAACCTCCCTCAGACAGATCAATGAATTAAATGTCAGCGTTTGTGAAGAGGTCTGCTGATTTATGACGTCAGGGTCACAAACAGACGGGGCTGAGCTCTGATTGGGGTTCAGATGTCATCCATCTGGTCACTTTGACTCGCTCCTTCATTTGTTTTCTGTTTTACCAGCAGTGCTGCAGCCATGATGACAGAAGAAGCAGGATTCATCGGGACAATGACACAGACCTGACGGTAAACTGATACTCAGTTATAAACAGTACAGATTAGTAAGCGCTCTGCAGATTTACTGCAGGCTGCACACATCTGCGTGACGCTACAGCAGGCACTTTCTCCCGACCTTGAAAATGCTTTGACTCCGCTGATCTTGCTCAGCAGAGTTTCTCTCCTGGAGCACACGCTGTACGAGATGACACAGCAAACGTAACGCGCCGGCTGTCATGTACGAGTGATGCATCCGATCTGAGTTATAATCTGTTTACCTCCAGACTGACCTTCTCCTTTTTTCTTTTTGTTTTATGCAAAGTAATTTATCAACGCAGCACAAAAGTTTAATGACTCTTAAAAGGTAAAAACGTACCCTTTAAATTTAATTTGTTAAATTTACATTAATCAAAAGGGGAAACATTTATTCTCTAACAGCTCAAATAAAGACTTTAACACCTCCGTTCAGTACTCATTGCAATGTCCCAAAGGCTTTATAATCAGAATGTAAGAAACAAAACCTTCACAGTTGTTTTTTCCCCTCATATCTAATGAAGTTAATGCGTTTAAACTGAAAACTGTAAGCAGAATTTGTGACCGGCTGCCAACTCTCAGGTGTTTGTTTACCTAAAGAAACGACCTGAAAACAGCTCAACAACGGTGGAAGAGCCGTTTGGAGAAGTGAGACAGCTCTGATGTACTCATTTAGATGAAGTTGTTTGTGTTTTTGGAGTAAAGTGTGCAGATAAAAGTGCTCTGTTTACATTCGGTGCATACCTGCATTTCAGAATTGCATATCAGCATATTGGGAGTAAACAGTTCAGGATAAACTTTTATACGTTTGATTTTAGAGTTTACAATCTGTACCTTTAACACAGATACAAGAAGTATGACTTTGTCAACACTTTTGAATACATTTATAGGACGACAAAAGAGCAATAATGATCTTTTTATGGTCAAACTCATAATTGTTTACAAGCACTCACCTTGAACCACAGGTATCAAACACCGTTCCTTGGGGGGGGGGTCGCTCTCCTGCATGTTTTAGACGTGTTCTTGCTTTAAAACACCTGGTTTAAATGGACGACTCGTTGACCTGCTTCTGGAGAACCTGATGATTTGGTGAGGAGATGATTAAACCGTTTGAATCAGGTGTGTTGAAGCAGAAACACCTAAAACCTGCAGGACATCGGAGCCTCGAGGCCTGGAGTTTGACCCCCTCTGCCTTAAACCCTGGAATCTGTAACCTAATACAAAAATATTACCTGACAGATTTCAGGTTAAGTTTTAAATTCCAACATTCAGCGTGGAGTTTGTTCAGTTGTCAGACAATAAATTAGTTTATAAAAAAAACTGTCTATTACTAAATGTAAAGTAATTGCAGTTATGTTGGTCAGCTGTTTATTCCAATATTTCTGTAAACTTTACTGAAATACCATCTTTGAGCACAAAACAAAACCAGGCTAAACTTTTCCAACAAAAAACTGATTTATTTAAAATAAAAAAGGGGGGAAAATGATGCTGACGTAGGAGCAAAACCTTGAAACAGAAAACTTAAACAGAGAAACACGAGGAGCAGGACCTGACGATGACACGAACAAACAAAGCAGTAACCAGAAACCGATCCCAACATCAAGCAGGGAAACCCAAACCAGCGAGTAACGGAAGCTAAAGAACCGATTATAAAGGCAGAGGCTGATGAGGACGTGGACGCAGGTGACGGATTAGTAACTCGGGACAGGTGTGGGTGGGCGTGGCAGAGAACGACTGAGCTGAGGGCAGGAGAACAGAGGCAGAGGAACCGCGTGAGAAAACTGATGACAGAGCAACAAGAGCAGATCACAGAACTACAGAAACAATAACCATGAAGCCTGGCATAATTACAAGAACATATCAGCAAGAAAACAAGGAACAAACTAAACATAAAGATTAAAATACATAAAAATAACTCAAATCCTGACAGAAACATGAAAATAAACATCAGGTTTTTTCTCTTGTTTAAGTGCATCATCGACTGTTGACACTTCCTCACTCTGTGATCAGGTAATAAATTTAAAAAAAGCACAAAACCACAGAAATTGTCATTTCCATGAAGTAAATCTGGAGTTTTTTGGGTGTGTAGGCGCCCATTTTAGACCAGTTATGCAACGATCCCGTCTGAAATAAACAAACACACGTTTTCATCTGTTCTGCAGAAAAAAAAAAAAACATTTTGAGAAATAAAAACATCAGATTTGTTTATTTAAATATTTCCCAGTAAGAACCAACATTATGCTCATTCTAAAAGTTCCTGCATGCCTTTAATGCTCAAAAACCACCTAATTCATACAGTTAGTTTAAATCCTCTGCAGCACAAATAACGTTAAAACATGCTGAAGGAAACAGATGATTTGTACATCAGATTTAATGAAATCACACCGTTTATCGCTTTGGGAGCGTGTTTCCCTTGTTTCAGTGTCTTGGAAACAGGAGATAAATTAGTAACAGCTGGGCCGAAGCATGACGGCGGTCAGCGACCTCTGCTGAACCCGCCGAGGCTCCAGGAGGATCAAAGTCTGACCGCAGAAGCTTTGTTTCCACAGCGTCTCAAAATAACGCCATGAGATCGCACGTTTGCTGGAAACTAAACCAACAAACCGCAACTAAGACGCAGATCAACAAGCAGCATTAACATCACTGAAAGTCTCATTAGCTTCAGTGTGAATAATGTCTGAATAACAACAAAACCTGATTATATTTGGAAGATTTGAAGTGTTTTACATGAAAAGTCGCGGATAATTCATCACTTTAAAACGACCGATAAAGTTTTAACCTTCAAATAACCGCTGACGTTTGTTTTTTTATGTTTAGAGTCATTTATAAACACTGATCTTGTTCCCAAGAACTGAACTTGAATTAAAGACTAAAGAAAAAACAAGAGACCATGCTTGTAGCGTGTCTCCGTCTCTCTCGGCTCATAGACTTCAGGAATTCAGCTAATAGTTTATCTGTAAGCTGTGTGGCAGGGAGACGTTGTCTTAAACTCCCTTATTTGGATCAAAATTGAGATCAAACTAAAGAAACAACATTTTTCTGTGCGGATGCAGTGTAGAGCTCGGTGCTGGAGGACTTTTCCCAAATTTGCTGAAGGAGCTGAAACTGAGCTGTTATTGATAAAAGAAGCAGAACAGTAGCTGAAAGCTAAATGTTGGCTAAATCTAAAGGAACAAAAGGAAAGCTGAAAGTAGCAAAAAGCTTGCAAGAAGTTTTAAGCTGCAGGATGGCAGCTAAAGGCTAAAAGTGACAATAAAAGACAAATAACAGAGGCAGTACGCTGAAGCAGATTAAATGTTTTAAAAGAATAAAAGTTACAAAAAACAAAAGTCACCGTAACTATCTCCTGACTGAGATGATTGCTCTGATATATGAATGGATGAAATAAAATAACACAATAAAGTTAAATTAAAATAAAACAGAACCCAAAGTGTGAATCCTGACTCATCATTCAGTGAATCGAAGTAAAACTCGGTGAACATACTAAAATAGAAAAAAATTAAAAAACAGGAGAACAATAGCATTTATGCTGTTAAGCTCCTAAAACACTATTTTACACACATGTGTTAGGGGAAAAGTACCATTTTTATTGGATGAGATCTTTTTTTTTCCTCACACAAAGAGTCTGGTGGTTGCACAGATCCAGACTCTAAAACATCTGGATTTTATAACGCATGTGTGTGTGTGTGTGTGTCCTTCCAGCTCTGGACAGGATGAGAGATTCCTCACATTTCACCCGTGCTGCGAGCAGGTGTCCCGGATCAATACATAAAATATATCGGCACGTCGATCAGCCTCAGAGTTCTTCTATTCGAACCTAAAAACAGACGACGTGACTCCAAAGCTGGGACAGTTTTAGTATAACTGCAGTAAATACGGATATATATGTGTGTGTGTTTTAAAGGAGTGATAGTTGAATGTTTTGTTGGGTGGCAGCTGTCAGGTCGCAGGTCTCTGTGATGTTCGACCCGGTTCACAGCAGGTCAGACGCTGATTTACTGTCCCATTTGATGCCGACGAACCGAACCAGCCCGGGTTCCTGTTCTCGGTGAGCTGGAACAGACAGTCGTAATAAAGTTCTCGCTGGAAGGCAGCTGTGACTGGAAGAGCGTGTCGAAAGGAAAAGAAAAGTGGCGCATTTAATTCGAAAACGCAGCTTAAATCTGTTCTTTTTTAGTGCTTTCCTTCAAAATAACAGCTAGAGGTCATCCAGGCAGCTTGTTTTTGATGAACAAAGGAATGTGATGCATTTAAACCGAGTTTTTCTTTTTCTTCTTTTTTGTAAATGCTGCAATTTGGCTTAATGGTTTCTATTAACTGAGCTGACAAACAGTGACGACGATGGTGCAGACCAGCTTGAAGGAATTCAGTTTGCATAAATCACAAGGTCAGCAGTTCAGTTCCTGACCTCCGAGCGCAGAAGCTGCTCCTCCAAAGCAACGCCAACCCCTCTGAAGTTGGTTTATCGTTCCCATTAACGCTATACTTTACAAAAAAAAAAACAGTCTGAACGTCCCTGATGCTTGTTGTCAAGGCAGTGCTGAAAATAGACACCAAAACAAAGCGTAATTCTGAAGCAGCCCTGTTGAAAAATCTCCATGTTGACATTTAACTCAGCTGTGTGATCTGGATCCCATTAAATCACGTTCCTTGGTTTTCATTTGGACCCGAGCCTGTCGCAGTGCTCTGAACTTTTGGTCTTAATATAGCACTTAGCCAGTATTCTGAAAAAGGAGAATGCGATTTATCTTTACGGAAAAAAAAAAGAAGGCAAAACCGATCCTCCTATTCGGTTTTGTAGCTACTTAAAGAAGTAAAGGACCCGTGGAGTGAAGGTTGGCTTTCCATGTTCTTGAGCAGGGTGGTTTTATTAAAACATCTGGAATCTAAACGACGTTGTTCACTTTACCAGCTGTTAGACTTTGCAGTTAAGAACAATCAAAGTATTGGTTGCGGCTGACCTCATATGATGAGTAAAACAGGTGGAAAACGCGGTGAAATTCAGAACAGATGTTTTTTTCTGTACCTGAGATGCCCTGATTATGCAATCCTCCCTCAAACAGCAAAGTACAAAAACTATAAAAGAAACAATAGCTGTTTTTTTTTAAAGATCGAGTCAAAAGGGGGGAAATCTATGCTGCAGGTTTTCTCTGCTCCAATCTAACGCAGCAGTTTTACTTTCACAGCTGAACATTTTAAAGTTGTCTTCACAGCAGCTGAGGTGTTTTTACACCTCAGATCTTTTTACAGAGCTGAAACCTAAACCTGCCCATTCTGATAGTTTATCTGTTTTAAGTTACAGCTAGTCAACGCTCCGTTTTTCACCTTTCATATCACTGATTTAATAAATCTTTGTGCTTTTATGGCCATTAAAGCATGAAATGTCAGGAAAGGTGGCTGTGAATCCAAATCTGTTATATTTATAAAAGAAACACATCCATTGGTTGTGTTTTCTGTCAGTGGAGCCCTCCTGGGTCTTCTTACATTATGATTCAAAATGTGGTGAATATCTTGACCTTAGAGTTCATCTTAAATGATCCATCTGATCAACCTGGGGTTGCGTTTCCTCTTGCGTCCATGTCCTGAGAGGCTGACTACGGTCCTTACCTTTTTTTATTAATAATAGCAGCTGTTCAGAGGAGCGTGAAGCTGCTTGGAGATGCTCTTGTAGCCTTTCTTCTCTCTCACCTTCTCTTTCTCTGCTCCGTGTTCAGTGTGATGCTCACATATCACACCAAACAGAGGTTGTTTGTTCCCTTTAAGAAGGCTGGATGTCTGATGAAACGCTGGAAGTCTCCGGTTGAACACGGAGTTTGACCCAGATGTCAAACTCCGCTCCTCGAGGGCCACTCTCTCCTGCAGGTTTTAGATGCATTCTTGCTTTAAAACACCTGATTTATGGACATGCCCGCGGAGAACTTGATGATTTTGTGAGGAGGTAATTAAACCATTTGAAGGTTCAGCCCTTGAGGTCTGGAGTTTCACACTCCTACTATATTTTTGTAAAACAAGCAGCAAATCATTTCTTTTCACTATTCTCTGTTTACTACATCACATACCAAACGCATGCACATAGACCACCGCTTTTAATGGAGTCACTTTTCACAGAATTAAAGGATTGTTTCAGTGAAGACAAAGGTACTAATAGATGTATTTACATCTGTTTGTTTCCCTGCTCTGGTTTAAACGGTCAGATTACCTCCTCAGCACATCTGCAGAACCCAGTTAATGAGTCATTTATTTAAATAAAGTGTGTTGGAAAAAAGGAACATCTAAAACACGCGGCACAGCGGTTCCCTGAGGGCCCATGAGTACAAAGATAGGTCTACCAAAACAAGGTGCTCGCTCAAAAACTGTCCAGCACGTGGACAAGTTGGACAAGTTGACACCTGAACCAACGGGTTGAGTCCAGGACAACTGCTGCCTCGTGTTCAGAGCAAAACCTCACCATAATAGGACAAAACACTGAACATTTGTTGAATAAGTGAACTCAGATGTACTGTATGTTTCTGTCTGTTCTGAATCATATCGGGTTTTCCCAGGTTTCCCAGGTGTCACGAACTCATCAACAAGTGACCTGATCTCAGAGATTCCCCGGAAAACAACTCAGTTGAACAGACAGGTGCCGCAGGAACAGAACATGCTGTTTCTCCTCTTTGATTCTTTTTTTAATCCATGGAATATTCAGTCCTTTGCAAGCACATCATGAATATTTCAAAGCAGCAGCAGCAGCTACAGCGCTGTTCCTCTGGTAAATCCAGAAATTCATCCTTTCCACGGCCGCTGAGGTGCGTGATCTCATGAATAATCCCGGCGGACAGGGGAAAAGAAACACAGAGCTGGACGAATTTTGAAATCTCCAAAACTTTCATGGGTGTTAGAATATTACATTTGTTTCTGGCAGGTGTTCAAATTGACTGGCTGTACTTTCTATTCTGTTTTCATAATATTCACCTGAGATTTTCAGAATGCGTCTCCTCGTGATGTTTTCCGTCCTTCCCTGCCGGGTCTCGCTGGAATCACTCTGGGTGGGTCGGTTTAAACGGTCACGCGTTAATATTTTTAGACTTCACACCTCGGGGGGAGTGCAACGTGTCCTTAAATCAATTTATGGAAGACATTCACGAGTTATTAAGGGATACGGAACAATTATTTTGTGGATGCAGCTCATCAGTCTGGGCGGTGAAGCTTCCCAGCTGAAAACCTCTCAGTGTTAATTGGCTGAGTGCGTGTGCTGCAGCGTGGGTGGAGAGGATACCGGATTGCTGTCTATTCACAAAGGGAGCGGCTGGAGTCTGCTGGCTGACTTCCACGGCCTTCTAAAAACAGCTCATGAGAGATTTTTTCAGGGTAGCAGCTAAAGAGAGACACCCTGAAGTGTTTGTGTCGCAGTTGGGGGACAAAGACTGAAGGACGGAGACGGAGGGACATACTGTCAGCTGCGTCCTTGAGCGAATGCTCACTCCTGATTATAGTTTCTTTCGTATATTGTTTTGCAATCAAACTTTTCAGCAACAAGGCGATTCAAAGTGCTTTACAACAGAAACAACAATCAGGTACAGAATCAAATACAGAAATAAAAACATCAATAAGGTAATTTCAGCTAACAGTAAGATTGGTATGAGATAACAGATTGGTTATTGGTATGACTATAACAGGTCTTTAATGTGTAATACTTCTGACTTAGACCATTTATTCATGAATAAACTTTCCTCTAAGAGGAAGCATTTACAGATACAGAAATACAGAAATAAAAGTGTAACCATTCTTTATATAAATGTTCAGTTATATCAAAATGTTTGCTATGAGTTTTAGTATTTGTAACTTTTATTCTTTTTGATTTATGTGCTTTTATTTACAAAAATGTTCCCAATACAAATACATTGAGATCTGTCAGATCCTTCAAAGACATTCTCTGAAATGTACGTCAGCATATTTGCTCTATTTTTGTTCCTTTATGCTCCTTTTAGCTGCTGTTTTGCTACATTTTAGCTTTTGGGAACTGTTTTGCTTTCGGCTGCAGTTCTGCTGATTTTAGCTTCTGCTCTCCAACAGATTTCAGCAAAAATTGAATTTTCCCAGGAAATGCAATTTCCCCAGTTTGTTTTCCTGCTTCCTCTTTTTAAGTGAATTAAAACAAAGTCCTGCTATACGTTTGGTCGTATTAACCCAATTATTACCAGCCATCACATAACCATTGCACATATTACGCCGCACTAACACAGTATAATGCAATGAAGTAAACAAGATTAATTGTGAAACAATAATTGCTGTAGGTCTGCATCCTCAGAGGTCATAACTGTGACAGCGATATGATTCAGCTTGTGTGTTGTTATGTGCTTCAGTGGTTTGTTTTGGAGCATATAGTCAGCCTAAAAAGCACAAAGCAGCCCGATTCAAACATATCCCTGCATGTTTTTTCCAAGTGGAGATCACCACAGAGACCTTAAATGTATTTTTCCACTTAAACACGTTTTTGCGTTTTGAAGGATGTTCTGCTGAAGCCAACCTCCGCAGGGAGCGGGAGAAGAACAAGGGTGAAGCTAGTCAAAGAAAATGAGCGATGTGTTATAAAACGGTTATGACTCAACCGATGTTCGGCCGCCAAACTTTGCCTCTTTCCTCAGCGGGGATGAAAAGAGGCCGCATTAACCTGCACCCCGCTGCTGAATGAAGCGTCGCTGTAAACACCATAGAAATATAATAAGTACACAGGGAGCTTTTAGGGGTTTTGGTTGCTCCCCAATAATCCTCTGGTTCCATATATGGAGACAGTTCTGGGCTGCTCAGCATCACTTCTCTGTGGAGGAGTCGTGTGTTTATATGACGAAACAAGGAGTCACTCGATGTTACGTACAAACTCAAACGTATATCTTCCAGCAAATTATGAGCGATGTATTAAAAGGTCATAAAAGGCCTGTAGTAACATTCAAAACATGACTTTTTTTAAAGTTACAGGATTGTTCATAAGTTTTAGGCCGGTGCAATTAAGTAAGGAGTCTTACAAATATCCAGTAGGTTCTAATTGTTTTTTTAATTATTATTTTTAATTCTAAATAAGACAAATTAACCACAGAATGGGTGTTCATGTAGGATGGCTCCAACCCCTCTTCATCTCCTCGTGCGATCCCAGACACACTTGATGATGAGCTCAGGGTTCTGTGAGGGCTGAACCATCTCTTCTTTGTTCTTCTTTATGCTGAAAGTGTTCTTAATGACTTCGGCTGCCAGATATTAATTAAACAAATTTAAAAATTCTTCTGTCGGTTCCTTTTGTGTTGCGGAAACTGAGCAGTTAAACAATTAAACAGCAATATATATACTAAGGGGAATTTGTGTTTGGTTGATTGTGTCTTTGTTGTAACAATAAATCTTATACTGTTGGAAACTTTTGTTAATTTCCCCTTCGTGAGGAAAATGCATTTGCCAAATCCTCTCTGCCAAACAGCTTATTCTGCCGCTGAGTCTATTTATTGGATTAGATGATTGAAGTCTGAAGAAACAAGACATGTTGGCAATTTAACAGTTTATGTGTTTACCAAACAAGGGCTTCAGTAGCATGTGGAAGGACCATACACAGCCACAACAGCCTGGCACCTCCTCCGGATGGCAGCCCCATTCTTTAATCAGCATCTGTTGCAAGTCATTGTGGTTGTGTTGGTCACGCTGGAAGGAAGAGGACGTCCGAGCTGATCCTATAGGTCTTCAGTGGGGTTCAGGTCAGGACTGCAGGCGGGCCGTTCCGTCCTCTTCTCGCCCAGATTCTGGAGGTAGTCTCTGATAAATCCCACTCTGGAGGACAGATTTCAGTCCCAGAATGTGGAGATATGGGATTAACACTGGTTGCAGAATCTCATCTCGTAGGATGCCACCCCCCCTCCTTTCACGGCCTGTCTCTGACGTCCCCCTTTATATGGAACCACCGCCAAACTGGAGATGGTGTTAGGGCTCACCTTCTCTGCTGCTACTTGGTTTTGTGGAACACCAGCTTTGGCAAATCCACAAATGCATTTTCCTTGAAAGGTGGCATCATTTAAGGGGAAATAAACAGATTTATATCTAAGAAGCATCGTTACAAAAAAGACATAATCAGCCAAACACAAATTTTCCTATTTTTTGTTGTTTGTTTATTTGTGAAAGCATTTTTTCCACAACTAAGACTTTTGCACAACGCCGTACTAAGCTTGTATTTTTGGCATGTTAGGTGTAAAACAACGTAGGATGAAGTAAAAAGTAGCACGACTTTTTACTTTGTTTTGTTTGTCTCTGTTGCATTTTAAACTAGTGTGGTACATTTAGACATTTCTTTTCCAAGTTAACAGGTTCTGATCCAAGATAAAGCAGAGCCTTTACCTTTAAACACCCAGGATATGTGTAGGTTTCTACTTTTCTGTTTAATTATTAATCTACGAAGTCTGGACTGTTGACTGGAATGTTTCCATCCTTCTCTGTAGAAACAGTCTGAAGTGATGAGCCGAGGAAAAGAACAAATGATGACACTTTTAAAAAGGCTCCAACCCCCAGATGAATTTCCTGGAATGGCATGGATTTGATGAGTCAGTCATAACAGATCAGTGAGCTGAAGCTGCACGACTAACACCGTGAATTATTCATGTTATTTATGTAATAAGGGACTTCAAAACGCAACAAAATAGTTCAGTAGGAGGGTTTATCAGCAACAACCGACAGTGACACAAAGAGCAATGTGGTGTCAGGATAAATGAGGACAAGTTTGATATAAACAGCTGAGGTTCAGCTGATAAAAGTTAAACAATCTGCTACTTGTGTCATGAAAATATCAAACCGTTTTCAGAGAATCAGAGCTGATTTCCTGTAACTGTGCTTGTTTATGCATAAGTAATTATTCAACACAGTTAAAACAAGTTACAAAATAAACTTCTTCTGATTTTAACAACTATTCTTCTGCAGATTTCAGTCATTCAGAGTATTTCTCTGGTTTTCCTTGATGTTCTCGTGATGCGATTGTAAGTATCTGAGATTCTGCCCTGCCTCCTTTCCAGACTTCCAATTTATCGCCACAAAATATTTTACTGCTTTTTCCCATAAAAATGTCAGTCCAGGCCTCTGGCAGGGAAGAAATACTCCGGAGCCCAGATCATTTCTCTGGCATCTGTCAGGCTGGTAGAGCGCTGATTGAAACGCCGCCCAAGGCTGATGGTTTGTGGCGGCTGATATGAGACGTATCTCGCAGCTCCGAGGCTTCTGGGTGTTGAAATAAAGACTGGGGTCATGTGCTCCTGCAGAAGCTGCTTTTTCTGAGGCTTCACGATCAAAACGGGTAAACTTTCCCTCTGCAGTCGGCTGTTTTTGGACTTCGGTCAAGATGAAAATCAACAAAGCTGTGGAGGAAAAGAAAAGAAAGTTGGGTCTGAACATCTGAGAAAATCTTTCCATGAAATCGAAAACCCTTCGTTAAAGAAAGCTCCACTGATTAAACTGACCCAGTTGTAAAAAAAAAGGCCTTTTAGAAATATGTTTTTATGTTTTAATAAGGATTATAAAATCATGATCTTCCTCCTTATTGTTGTACTTTTAATAAATCGTTCATCCTCAAACTATGGGGTAAACAGTGGACACGAGAAAAACATTTCACTATTCTTTTATTATTATTATATTTATTGTAAGCATCCAAACCTCATATGTTACATTTTCCCTGTTCTGGTCTCTTTATGAACCACAGCATTAGAGGAGCCGTCAGAGTTTCGGTTTCCTGTTTTCCTGACAAAAACAAACATTATTTACAGAAAAAGGTAAGCATTTAGCCTTTCTGGAGCTAAATATTAAAGACATTTTAATGTGGAATCTGTCAGGAAAGAGTTTCCCCTGATTCATCAAGGCGTTAATCAGTGTTTGCTTTTTGTTCAACATTTATCAAATCTCAAAAATCAAAAGACCAGATAAATATTCCTTTAAGGTTTTTCCATTTAGAACAATTTCTTCAAGAAGTTTCTTAATTTCTTTCCTTAACATTCTTTAAAATGAACAGGAAAACATGCAAATTACCGTAAAAGCTGCATTAATGGAGCCAATAAATTCAGTTTCATTTCTTTCTCTTTGTTTGTTCTATTTTATAGTATCTGATTCCTAAACAAAAACTTTCTTGTATAAACATCACTTAATCCTAAACCTTTAAAGTGTTTCAAAGCGCCGAAGATCCACAGAAATAAAAGCTTTACTGCCTTAATCTGTTCACTTTATAAAAAACAGGGTTTAAAAACAACATTTTCTAGTAGAAACAGTGAGTGTTGCAGCAGCTTGTTCTGAAGATCTCGTTTTAGTAATGATACTTGTTTAAGGGTTGTAGAATTGTGTGGGAAAATATATATTTTAGGACGTAAAACACTTTGACCCTTGTTTGCTAACTGTTAAGAGTTCATGGCATTGGAGAGGTTTTCTGTTTTCCTGCTTTGGGTTGTGGGAGACGAGGCTTTTTACAACTTCAGCTGTGGCTTTATTTTCTCTTCAACCTGCCATAAAGTTAAACAAATAACCAGTTTCCTTTTCACCAGTTAGATTTCTGACTGTGGTTGGTTTGTGCAGCCTCTTCCAGCTTCAGGAGTGTCTAAATGATGTCGCCTCTACATGGATGAAATGTACAAACTGCTGCTCCCTTGTGAGAATTAATCACCTTAAAAGTGAGTTTGCTTCTCTTTATTAAGAAATATCACTGAGGCCTCATAAAATAGTATTTTTTTCATTATCTGAGTCACTGATCTGTCTTATAAAGATAAAACTATTAAAGTCCTGTGTTCAGTTTGCGTAATTATAAACTTCTCTCTGATTGTTTCTGAGCAGCAGAAGATGGCAGCCCTGGAGCAGTAAATAAGCTGTCGTCTTGTTTTGCTTGTTAACTTCCTGTAATGCAGACCCGTGAAACACAAATACGAGCCTGGGATGGATTTCCAAAAAAAGCTTCTTGGCAGCCGGTCTTGCTGTCTGTTTCCTCCGTAGTAAATCAGTGCAGTAACGAGCAGCTCGTGGTGAATAAACCCGACTCTCTGCCCTGATCTGCTGTGACCTTATGTGAGGTCACGCGTCCGGCCTCAGGACTGGTGTCATGATGATACCAGCGGCGGCGGCGGCGGCGGCAGCTCGGCCCTCTGAGCTCGTCTCTGTGGTGCTCGGTGTCAGTGGCAGAGCTGCCATGTTGACCCCATCATAACCTCACCGGCTGAGAATGACGGAGCAGAAACCCTCTAAATCAGGGGTCTCCAATCCTGGTCCTCCAGGGCCACCGTCCTGCATGTTTTCCTTTTTTCTCTGCTCCAACACACCTGATTCAGTGGTTAAATCACCTCTTCATGTTCTGCAGAAGCCTGTTAATCACCCATTGATTCAAATCAGGAGTGTTGGAGCAGAGAAACAAGTAAAACATGCAGGACGGTGTAAATGTGCAGGTTCAGAACAAGTTACCTAAAAACTAAAATAAATCAAAAGGTCTAGCATTGCTGGAAGGAATGCATATCACCCGCCACCTTTCACGCCAGAGTTTCAGACTAATCAGCTAACAAGATGTCTCGCTCAAAGCCTGTGTTTTAAATTCATATCTGTAAAATTTAGTGATTTAAAACCAATTTTGTGTTGGCTAAGGTTGATCAGCTGTGGCGACCATCTTTACCTGGATTTACCCCAAAATTTAATCATTTGTGGAGGTACATCCAATGATTTCCCTCTGATGGTTTCATCAAAAACGATCCAGTGGTTCACGAGGTATTTTGCTAACAAACATACACAACTCCAGTATTTAATGGCAAACTTTTGAGCAAAAATCTCACGCGATGAGTTGCACTTGGAGCTACCGCTGGCGCAAGATCATAATTATTGTTCCATGAGATATTTTGCTGACAGACAAACACAGACTGTCCTTTGTCTTTGGGGCGAAAGCTACGAATCTAAAATTGTCTCGAGACAAAGGAAGGGTAAAATCCAGACAAAAAGGTCAGAGTTGCTCAGTCTTAGGAAATCTGTCCCCTCTGAGGGATTATTGTGAAGCCACAAGTTCACGTGATAAAACCTCTTCTTCTGCCAAGAAAACATGTCATAAATCAAAGTGCTGGAAGGGTTCACGTCCAGAAACACGAGTCATGCAGACAGGGCGGTGAGAGGACCTTCCTCTTCCTCCTCCTTGTTTCAGCTCCCATTAAAGAGGAGAAGCTAAAATCAGATCGCTGCAGACTTTGTTCTCTCAATCCTGAAGGAGGTACATCCCTCCCCGCCTCTTATCGCTGCAGGAGAGCATCGACAGACCTGCAGGTGCTGCGAGGACCAGGAGGTGTCTGTTAAATGTCCGAACACTCAGCGCCTCTCTGTTGTTTAAGAGGATAGAGTCTGATCAAAGCGGACAGAGAGGACAGCTGAACGATGGGATTAAAGGTTGCTCAGAATTATCACTCAACCTCCTTTCATGGCATCTTAAAAAAGTGATTCCTACCTTTTATAATCAGCGTTAAAGCTCTTATCTTTAAGGCATTCTTTGATTCAAGATGCCTGTTTGTAAAATCACATCTGGACTGCAGCCTCGTTTGCTTTTATATTAAAATTTAGCTTGTAACTCAATATAACCAACTCATTTACATGCAAATTATGTCTTAGGCTGCCACGAGAATGCAACTCTAATTGTTTTGTGATTTTTATAATAAAAGATAAACTTTAAGTCATGTTTCTGGGAAACATCTGTTTATCTCTTCAGCTCCGTTTTCCATAAAATTAGCTCAGAGTTGCAGCAAACAGAGAAAAATCTGAATCAAAATGAATTATTTTTCATTCCCAAGTGAATCAAATTGACAGGTAATTTTCACAAACATCATTTAAACTTTAAAAGTAATAAATTACTACATTAATGGTTTAATTTCTGAAACCAAACTATTAAACTGAACTAAAAACTGCTGGGTTTAAACTCAAATGTTATAAAAGCCTCAGAATTACCTTTATTTGTTCTTTGAGTGCTTTTCTTAAAGAAGAATTACTACTTTTACTTCAGTATAACAAAAGCAGGCTGTTGCACATTAAGAAAACATATAAAAGTTCCTTTAAAATGAGTTAAAAGTGCTGAAAATAAATTATTTTTACTTGAGTGAAGTAAGAGATTATCATGAATGTTTCTGGACTTAAAAGATAAAAATCCATTTGTCAAGTTTTTACTAATTTACCTATTCATTTTGAATTAAATATTGTCAAAGTTTTAGTTCAAAGGTCTGAAACCTTTATGTTTAAGAGACATTTCAACCATTTTTACCAACTAAATAAAATCTGCATAGAGCCATAAAATCTACTTTTATTCTACATAATTATAATCCACGTGTTGTAAAACTGTACTTTTTTAATTGTTAGGATAAAAAAGCTAAAACAGAAGGATTTAATGTGTTTATTTCTTTCTTTTATGTTCTGTATGTTTCTGACATTATTCAGATTTCTGCATTTGCAGCAGTTTTAATTAAATATGGTGAAAAATAAGAGTTTTCTGGTGAATTTGGAGAACAAACTTCATCCACATTTAGCTGATTCCAGTGCTTAAATGATGGGAAGCTGTGCACACTTTGCATTTTTATAAGAATTTATATTTAATCTCTGTTAAAAACCACCTATAATATTAATAGTTCTGCTCCAGAAAAAACTTATGCACATACTGGACAGGTAAACTATTAAAATCATCATCTCCTGTTCTGAATTTCTAACTAAAAATTGTGTCGTTTGTAGTTCAAGTTACAAGAAATGTAGCCGTTTACAAACTATTGCTCAATATTTTCATTGAATTGACATTTTTTTTAGTTATTTTGCATTAATCAACTGTCTGGTTTTAAAATAATACTAACAGCACCTAAAGAGCTTTAAACTCTGATCAAAACATAATTTTCCGTCCATTGAACTGATTATAAACTAATATCAGTTTATTAACATTAAAATAAATTTTCCTCAGGTTGTTTTGTGTGAGAAAATCTAACATGTAACTCAGAGTTTGTTCCAGTAAATCAGGGTTTGATGTAATTTATTGTTAAACTGTCAGGTCATTTGTTTCATGGCTCCTTTGACTCTTTAAAATCCCATTATCACCAGATCAAATTCCAGTTGTTTTTTTTCTTCCCTGCCTCATAAAGTTTGCCTTTGACAGGACGGACCGACCCAGACTGTCCAGAAGTCATAATAAATCCATAATGGTTAAAAAAACACATCGTCCTCGCGCCAAATCGTTCAAAAATCCTCGGCTCTGGAAGACAGACGAGCTTCTAATTCGGGCTCTTGGTTCAGAAAGCGGTTTGTAATCGCAGCTTTTAGTCCCCCGGTGCCCAACTCTGAGCGATTAGGTCGAGGGTTCGGTTCTGTCAGGTCGGGAAGCTCGTTGGAGCGGACCATCAGAACCATCCGTCAGTGAATCCCACAGAGTGAGACCCGGGAGACCACCAGGATGAAGAAACCCAACACAGAAGAGGACCCTGAGACAAAACTCCGACACCAGACTGAAAGTTTAAACCCGTCTCAGCCCGCTTGCTGATTTATTATTCAGACGGGTGAATAAAAACACGTTCACGGAGGCGTTCACAGAACCACAGTCAGCTCTGAAGAAAAACCCAAAGACGATTCTTAAAAGCATTTTTATAAAACGACCTGATGCAGAGGTAAGAATAGCAGCACCACTCGTCAATACAGTGATGGGGGCGTGAAATTAAATCCGAAAGCAGGCAAAATGTGGCGGCTGTTACATTAAAATCATTATGAATTAATCAGCAGGAGTGACCTGAAACGACAGCAGCAGCACGGCTCGTTTTCAGCATGTAGAAAAACATAAACAAGTCTTCTGATACATAAACCCAACACAACCGAAGGAAAACACCAAGAAAACGTGTGCAACAAAAAAAATAAACCTCAGTTTAACAAGAAACACGGTGATTCTGTCATAAAACAAACCTTCTGAACTTCATTTCAAAAACAGGTGAAGGATACAAATATGTGACATTATTTAGTTTACATAAGATAAATAAAAAACAGAACAAGTTAGGGTTTATTAATGGTTTATAAACAGTTTGTAAAGCATTAATAATCAGTTCAAACACTAAAGTAGGCTCACCTTCAGGCAAAGTGTTTTATAAATGATTGTTAATGCTTCATAATACAGTTACGATCTCATGATTAACCCATTTATAAAGCATTAATAAAAGGGGCTCTTATTAAGAAGTGGTGCCTACAGAAGTGACGGGAACAGAATCAAAGTGTGTTTTACTTTAAGGATGTAAATGTGTGAAAATGACGACATCAACAGTGTTTTACAGAAACAAAAACAACTTTTTCTTGAGGACAAATTAAGTTTACACCAACGTACATTATTAAAATAATTAAAATAAATGCATAAAAACACCAGATTACTGAAGGTCAGACTGATTTTGATTTTTCATTGTGGGAAACTATAATAAACATGAATAAAAGCAAACGTAAGAGCAGGGAGGAGAGGTTAAAAACAAGGATATGATTCGTTGTTTTTACGAAACAAGTGGATTTTTCCTGAGTGGATTACAGTGAGCGGCTCATGGCTGCCCTCTAAAGGTCAAAAAGTGGACTTCTTCTTCTTTTTTTTAAAGGTCGTCTTCTTCGTGGACTTTCAGACCCTCAGAGCCGCTCGGGGCGGATTTATCGGACTAAACGGCTACAGGCTGGACGAGAGCCGGAGCAGCGGGAGGAGCAGGAGGTGCAGGAGGTGCAGGAGCAGCCGGTGAAGCAGGGGCGGAAGGCGAAGCGGGAGCAGCGGGTGAAGCAGGCGGAGCCTCTTTGCCCTTGTAGCCCAGAGACAGGATGTGTTTCTGCAGGTGAGCGATCCACTTCTCTTGAACGGACAGAGGTCCGTGAAACACTTCTTCACAGAACCTGAGCAGCAAACGGACAAACTGAACCGGAATCCTGCCGCGGTATGAATATAAAAACATTAACTTTAAATTAAAAACACCCAGCGTTCCCTGAAGGAATGCACATCGCCCGCCACCTTTAATGTCGGCGTTTTAAACGAGGACTTGAATTTGCAGCTTTCGTACAAACCTGGTGAAAATAAACATCTCTGTCCGCCTTACAGCCGACATTTGACAACTCCACGTTCGATTCTGTTCTAAGCCAACAAATCCAAATGTCCTGGCTCCTTATCGACTCACCTGCACTTCAGGGAGTAGATTTTCCCCACCAGTTTGACCAGCGGGGTCAGAGGAGGCTTCGGCAGCAGTGCGGGGATGCTCCCGGACCGCGGTGGATGCCGGGAGTTGGCGCCCCAGTTTTCTTCCCCTGAGGACACCCCGTGTTTTGGTGCATGGACTCCTAACACAGAGAAGAAGAATAATATTTAAAAAAAGAGGGTTGTTTTTGTTTTTCATGTTTCCTGCGTTCTAACTTTTGCCATTTCTCACCCCTGGCGGTGCGCACACTGCCGCTGCTGTGGTCCATCCGGCTCGCCTTGTGCTCGTAACGCTGCAGGGACGACTTCTGGCTGCTGCTGGGCACGCCGTCAGACCCGGCAGGCGCCGCCATCAGAGCAGCAGACCTCTGGGACTGAGAGGTATAAACCAACAATGAGAAACGCACGCCATAGAGTCACCCGGACGATCCGAAGCAGAGTCGAACGATCACCTTCTTGATGTAAAGGTCTCCAAAACGATAGCGCCTGGTTATTTCCGCCACCTTGTTCGGGTCTTTTCGGATCAGCTCGCTGAGGAGCTCGATCGGTGATCTGGCGCCATCCGCCCTCCACTCAAAGATGCCCAGCTGCCGGAGGTGGGCCCGGGCGTGACTGGCCAGCGCTTTGCGGTTTTCAAAGTCAAATCCACAAAGTTCACAGGAAGTGTCTGACAGGATCAGGAGCAGATGAGTCACAAATTTAACAGTTCAACGCACTTTTAGTCACATATTTTTCATAACGCGTTGGTAAACTCCCATCAGCTGCACCTTTGTAACCCCTCTTTAACTAGTTTCCACTTTATTATCCTTTCAAAATAAACTACGACGGTAGAAACAGAAGTTGTTTTCTTTGTATTTTTCAGTAGGTGTGTCAGAAAAACACCCTAATTGGAAACATCTTGTGAGGAAACAACTTGGAGAAGAAAAAAAAAATGTTCCTGAGGTTCTCAGAGCCTTTTGTTGTTTTTAAATTTGCTTATTGTAACTCATTTTAGCTCATCCATTCTGAGCTGGACAAACAACGTTTGCGTCCACAAAGAAGGACCGCTTAGGAGACGTCTACAAAGTGAAAGAACGTGAGAATAAAACGGTGTCCAGAACCATAAAACCTGACATGTTTCTGATTTACCTGCTGGAACGACATCTGACACACAGGTGTCCGATGGGACTGTGATAACTATACAGACAATTATAATAAAGTAAAAGAATCATGTAGTCACAAACTGCAATTTGTAGACAACCCTTAAACCCTCGTTTCACATCTGGAGTTGTATTTAATCCTGTTTCCCTGTTTAGTTCTGTCCAAACATAGTAAATACTTAATTATTGCATTTCAAGCTGGACATACTTTATCGAGCAGCTATGAATAAAACTCAGCAATGACATAAGAATAAAAAAAATGGTAACATGATCTGTGATGAAAAGACCAACAGTTTGTTTCCTGCCCCAATTCTGTACGTCGAAGTCAGTAGGTATATTTAAAAAAGTTATACTGGTGATAATTCCAACTTGACTTACCAAGAGTTGAACCCGCAGTCTTAGTCGGAGATTTGTCTTTCATCGAATAATCAACAGGCACTGCGTTGGAGCTGGACGCTCTTCCCCCGGACGGGAGGCTGTTCCGGGACCGTCTGGAGCCTTGAGGGCTCCACGGCGCTTTCCCCGCCGCTGAAGACCCGCCGTGCGCCGCCTCCTTCCTCTCTTCTCCTTGCAGCATGACCTCTCTGAGGAGATCGATGGGAGACGTTCTGATCGACCACGTGAGGCCGAGCTGCCTCAGGTGGGCTCGAACGTGGCACGACAGCGCCTTGCGGGTGTCGAACAGCTGGCCACAGAAGTCACAGAGGACTGTTGGTGGAGACTGGACATCTGCGGAACAAGATAAGAGCACAAACTTAGGAGCACGTCCACAAAACGGAAAAAAAAATAAGTCAAACGGCCAAACAGAAAGGCTTTACCTGAGTCAGAAGGCTTTTTAGAAATGATAGCTGCAGAAAACTTCTGCATAGAGGAGCTGCTGTCAGTGCTGGATGGCTTTGGTTGAACGAAAACCTCTGTTTCTATGGGTTCAGGCTTTGGTTTTCTGTGAAGGGGGTCCACTGCCAGCCGAAATCCTTTCTTGGCCTTTGGTGCCCTGTTTAACGGAGGCTGAGGAGATAGAGAACTCGTAGGACTTGGTGAGAAGCCCGAGGGGGAAAACGGCGCCTTGGATAGCTTCGCTGCCGGAGAAGGCGGTGCAGAAGAACTGGTCGAGCTGTTCGGTTTGGGCGGACGTACGGGCTCTAACATGCCGCTGCTGACCAGCTCCTCCACAGCACCGATGGCCGAGCTCTTCCCCACCAAGTCGCTCACTCCGATGTGACGCAGGTGAGAGCGAGCGTGGCTGCCCAGGCCTTTTCGGTTCTCGAACTCCTCCCCGCACAGAACGCAGGTACAGTCCTCGGATGTCTTCGGCCGCTTGCTGGGCGTAGATGCAGGGGAAGAGGAAACGTCAAAGGGGCGTTTGGAGGAGGATGTAGAGGAACTGGTTGGTTTAGGCTCTTCCTGTCGCTCGGCGCTGATGGGCTTTAAGTTCTGCTCCTCCATGATCTGGTAAAGATATTCAATCGGGCCGTTTTTGACTTCGCTGTCTGGGATTCCAATCTGCCGGAGATGGGCGCGAGCATGACTGGACAGACCCTTACGGGTCTCATACCAGGAGCCACAAAGTTGGCAAACATGGACATCATCATTCGGCACAGAAGCTGTCAAAAGTAATGAAACAGAAAAAAACTAAAATTACAAAATCACATCCAAAAAGCTGGAACACTGAGTAAAATCTGAATGAAAACAAAAAACAGAACACAATGATTTACAAAGCTCGCAAAAAGCCTGTATTTCATTCACAACTGAACATAGTAAACATGTCAAACACTGAAACAGATTAATTATGCTTTTACTTTAGAAAAAATAAGATCATTTTGAATTCTATGGCAGCAACATGTCTCTCTAAAAAGTTGGGACACGGTCATGTTTACCGCTGTGAGGCGCCTCCGCCTGTCCTCTGAGCTCAGAGGTTTCTCCAGTTTCTTGAAATCTTTTGACGATGTTATGAACCGTAGATGACGGGATATTGAAAGTCTTTCCAATTTTCCGTTGAGGAACATTATTCTGAAATTGTTCCACTATTTTTAGACGCAGTTTCTCACAAACTGGTGAACCTCTGCCCATCTTTACTTCGAAGAGATTCAGCCGTTTCCGTTTTTAATTTTTATTTTTTTAATGGTTGGCACAGCTTTAGGAAGCATTACCGCCACCAGAGATTCTGCCTCTAAAATCCTCTTTTTATCCCCAGTCCTCTTACTGACCTGCTGCCAATTAACCTAATTAGGTAAAAACTGTTCCTCCAGCTGTTTCTTATCCGTGTCACTTTTGTTGCCCCGTCCCAACTTTTTTAGATGAATTGCTGCCATCAAATACAAATGTTTCTTTTAAAGAATGCTACAATTTCTTAGTGTAAACATCTGCTATGTTTACTTTGCTTCAATGTGAATAAAATGTGGGTTTATGAGATTTACAAGTCATTGTATTCTGATTTTATTTACATTTTGCACAAAGTCCCAGCTTTGTCAGAGTTAGAGTATGACAATTTAGGGTTTGTCTTACCTAAGGTGATAGGGGCATCAGTTTCCAAAGGAGCCCACAGAGGTTTGGTTTGCTGTTCTGAAAACGAAGAGCTGCTGCTTTCATTTGGTCGAAGAGCCGAAGGAGACGAGGGGAGAAGAGCTGCTCCCTGGTCTCTCAGTCTGGGGGGAGATCCCTGATGATCACCTTTCTGCAGCTTTAATAAGACTCTGCCCCCCGTCTTGGAGGACGTATTCGCGTCTTCCTGCACTGATGGTTTTTTGGGAGGCGTCGAGACGGATGCGGAGTCGCCCATTTTCAAACCTTCCGGAGAGCCATCTTTCTCTTCGATGAGCTGGTAGAGCAGCTCTATGGGAGACCCGCTGTTTTCTGTCACCATCACGCCGAGCTGGCGGAGATGGAGGCGAGCATGGCTGGAGAGGCCTCGTCTGTTCTCAAAGTAGGCGCCGCAGACCTCACAGATGACCGGCTCGGAGTTTGCTGCGGAGGAGTTCATACTGAAGGTTGTTAACTGAGACTGAAAGAGAAAACTTTGGGTCAAAGTCAGGAAAACAAACAAGGATAAGGCTCATTTTCTAAGACATGACAATCTCTGTTTGAGGAGAACAAGCTCCATCATGACTGAATGAATTAAAAGCATACAACTACCAACTTCCAAGTCAGGGTTTTAGACTAAGATCATTTTATTGATGAGAAATTTGCAACCATTTTGGTCAAACCTTGAAAAAAAATGTGCACAATCTCATGTAATATTACAAAATGTCACTCAGAATGTGTTGTGAATGACTCAGGCACTAACAAACCAAGTTTTACCTCAATATCCGTAAAAATGACAGAGATGGAGTCATGTTTATGGTAGCTACTGTTGATTAGCTGTGGTGGCCATTTTAAATTGGGTTAAATCCAAAGGTTTTTGGCAAAAATACTGCATAATGTGTAGCCCTCAGGGTACGATGCTCAAATACATACAACCACACCAAATTTTAGCTTATTAGTGGTTCATGTTACAAGTGTTTTACCAACCTGGTGTGTCCATGTGCACTGAAAAATGTACCTTTGCTGGTGTTTATTTTGATTAAACAAGTTGCCTTCCTGCGAAATCTGCAAGCAAATAAATAAATAATTACCACAAAGCAATGTATCACTATACCTAACGCCAATAATAATTTTATAAACTATTACAGCTAGTAAATATCTGACTGGAACCCAAAGTTTATGTTAAAGAACCAAGCAGGCGATCGGACACCAAATCTCGCGATACAACTGAAATCTCGCGATAACAGGGGGCAGTTGGAAAAAAAATGTTTACAGCGGTTAAATTTTAACTATTTATCGCCTTGTAACAAAATCCACAGTCCAACCCTGCTGATCCCACGTTGGATAATTATATTAAACAACATATAAGGACTAAAATCAGACGTATTTTGAAAGTTAAAGCTAACTTAGCTCCATGTAAACCTTTTGTTTTTACTCTAAATGCTACCAGTAACCGCGTGATGCTCTCGATGCGACATATTTCAGCGTAACTTCAACAAACTACAAGTTTTTAAACTGTTTGAAGAAATCTGAGCAAAACATTTATTAAAAAGAAACGGAATATATATATTATTTTACCAATGAAACGTTTAAAAAGCCTGCTTCGGGGCAGCAGAGTCTCCCAGGGTTAGCGGAAGTGGCGCGTTTCTTTTTTTTTTTCCTTTGGAGCTGATTTTGTCAAAATAAAAGCCGAGGATCTGACCCTGTACTTTTAGCTGATCAAATGTGCCTCATAATGGCTACTTAGAGGCATATTTAGGAACTGGTAATCCAATAAAAACTGTATATCGTACTAAGAAAAAGCACACATGATTTGCCTTTAATGTGCATATTGTTTATAATATGTGTTAATTAAGAAAAGAAATCATAGAAGTTTTGTTTATGAACTACAGATCAAACTATTTTGTTAGGGTAAATAATGACTGATGGCTGTCTGCTTGAGTGTTTACAAATAATGTCTTTTTTAACTAAAGTTGTGGTTTCAGTTGCCATTCTGCTCAGAAAAACAAGGTGTCACATCAGGGTCAGAGGTTGCAATGCCATGATTTTAACCTTAGGTGCACAGATTCAATTTATCCTGCTTTGAGGTAGTGTTTATATACAGTAACAGTTCCTAAGTAGCCCCAATTTGTGCTGTTTGAAAAGTTTTTTTTAACTTAAGTTTACTTACTGAATCTATCTATCTATCTATCTATCTATCTATCTATCTATCTATCTATCTATCTATCTATCTATCTATCTATCTATCTATCTATGCTTTTACTTTGAAATGTTAGTTTTCTTTACTTCCGGGGCCGCGGCTGTCTGGGGGTACTTCTTGAGCTCGAACCCTCCTCCTTCTCTCCTGCAAGTCGCAGATCTCCGCTGCCAACTTCTCCGGGGCTTTACATAACACAGGTCAGTAGCAATTTTTTTTTTTAAAAAGGAGCAAAGAAAAAAAGTTTTAATGTTTTATTTCCAGCTCTGTTTTGCCGACCGGAGTGTATTTTTGGGGACACAAACATAAACCGGAGGAGTCGGTTTTATTAGACCGAGCTAACAGTGAAGCTAGCTAGGCTAACGCGGTTAGCTGCTCCCTCCTACTTCAAGTGTTTCTGGCTCTTTCTTTGTTCCTGTTTCCCGTGGACGCTTGTTCATTTTCGGACATTTTTTAAAGACAGATTTTAATGGTATTAATCTTAATGTTTAAACAGTTTCCAGCGCTGTTGAACTTTGTCCAACTGAGCGACTTTGCATTATGCGCAGTTCATAGAAAAGACTAACCAAAGGTTGCAGGATTGTTTGCCTATTTTTTGAGGGTAATGTCACATTTGCATACAGTTCTGCACAGCTATTGAAGATTAAACCACTAATTCAGTCCAGTTGAGGCTATAATGTAGACATGCTTGTTAAACCAGCAGCCATAAATGCTCCTTTTTAATTAAAAACGTGCATTATTTATAGCTAACCTAAGTGGTTTGTGCTTGTCATGGTTGTGTAAGCTGATTAACAGGTCATTGTTCCCTGCTGGGTGAACATGACTTGCATGTGACCATTTTAAGGGGTGAACGAGTCTCTTATCAGCTCCACAGGCTTGTCAAGTTTATTTAGGTTTGCAGTTTAAATTGCTTATCTTTCAGCTCAAATGTAGTGTTCTGCCCCATCCGGGCTCATCCGTGCTGGGTTCTTTCAGCTGAACGTCTACTCCGTTTCTCTCTCTCTCTCAGATACAAACACCATGTCTTCTGGAAACGCTCAGATCGGCAAACCAGCCCCAGAGTTTAAAGCCACGGCTGTGGTCGACGGCCAGTTCAAGGAGATCAAGCTGTCGGACTATAAAGGTAAACGCAGTGATGTCTGTTTGTATTTATTTAGCGCACACACTTTCCTTTGCATGTGCGTTTTGTTTCGAAGTTTAGTTCTTTTGCCTGTCTTTCCAGAAAACATGACTGATTTATTTCTTTGTTTTTTTTCCTCTTTGCTTGTTTCAGGGAAGTATTTGGTGTTCTTCTTCTACCCCCTGGACTTCACCTTCGTGTGCCCGACCGAGATCATTGCGTTCAGCGACAGAGCCGAGGAGTTTCGCCGCATTGGTTGCGAGGTCATCGGCTGCTCCATCGACTCCCACTTCAGCCATTTGGCTTGGTGAGAATTCCTACTTCTGGAAAGAGAAGATTAATAAACTCTTAAATGAAATGGCAGCAGGTGTGTAAACGGAGTTTCAAACCCTTTGATTTGAAGCAGGGGCTCGTTTCCACTCCACATATATTTGATAAATGTTGCATCAGAAACACGGTTGGAGGTTTCTGTCTGCGCTGCAATCAATGACATTTCTGGCAGCTTTTGAAAACACCCGCCCCGGTTTATCTGCAGCCACGTCGGCTCTCTGCAGGCTGTTGATAAGTGACGAGCTAACGGTCTCTGGGTCCGTTTGCTTCTTCCTCAGGGAGCACAAGAGGCGATGCACAGTCCTACTTTTTATTGTTATACCTTCAGCACACCTGATTTAAATAACTGGGTCATCGACGGGCTTGTGTTGATCTTAACCTGCTGTGGTTAATTAATTTAATTGATTGGTTTGAATTGGATGTCTGAGCAGGTCCTGAAAACGAGGGTCGGGACAACTTCCTGTCCTAATATTAAAAGTTTCAAAAAACTGCAGTTTGAAATCATAATCAGGAGTAAAGTTCTTGAGCTTGTTCTCATTTTTGTTCTGTAAAGGATCAATACGCCGAGGAAACAAGGAGGTCTGGGTAACATGAAGATCCCTCTGGTTGCAGACCTCTCGAAGTCCATCTCCAGAGACTACGGCGTGTTGAAGGAGGACGAAGGCATTGCATACAGGTCAGTTAGACCGTTTGTGACGCCGTTGGTCACTGTCTAACGACTGGATCTGATCTCGTGACTTTTATTGTGGGGGGGCTCTCAGGGGTCTGTTTGTGATCGACGACAAGGGCATCCTGAGGCAGATCACCATCAACGACTTGCCCGTGGGTCGCTCCGTGGACGAGACCCTGCGCCTGGTTCAGGCCTTCCAGCACACTGACAAACATGGAGAAGGTGAGGAAACTCCAGTTAAACCAACACAAGTCAAAAATACAGAGTCTTAACCTTTGAGAATGTTTCTAATGAGGCTCAGTATCTTCATTTAACCGTGCTGCATCCTGTGTTTTTAGGATTTTCTTTTAGTTTAGTAAAAAAGAAAAGCTACAACTTTTGCCTAATCAGCAGTTGCTCCTGGCTTTTACTTCTGCTCAATTATGCTTTTTTATTTATTTTAGTGTTTTGTAGTTTTTAATCTAATGTTTCAGTGACCTTCTGGTAACATAAACCTTGTAGATTTGATTGCAAATCTCTCAGCACGACTAAGTATATTTTTAGAAATGCAAAATGGAGCCTAATAATGGTTAATTTGGTGTAACATTAAATGTAGCTATTTAGAAGTGCAAATATTGCTAATTTTAAAAATCCTACTGTCTTCAGGTAAGTTTGTGTTACTTAATATGTTTGAAAATATTAGTAACTATTATAAACAGTTCAATCCTACAATTGTTTTATTAAAACTACAGACCACAGTAGTTTTCCATGGTTAATCTTTAGGTTGGAGGCCTTTTTATACATGAATGATTGTTAAGCTACACTCAAGTGGTCTGGTATAATAACTGAGGAAGAAAAATCAGCCGATGTCTGTAGAAGAGCTTTGAAAGGCCTTCAGAAATCCTTGAACTTTTGATCAACATCCCTTAAAATAAACACAAGGGAGCTAAACCTTTTAAAGCTGGTGGCTTTATTTTCTCAGTGAACTTGCTTTTAACTGAGCGCCTCGCAGATAAACCACATTTATTTGGGTATATTTTATACCTCCCTAAAGTAAAAACTGTAACGTTTCAGGCCTGGTTCCTGTGCCGTCCTAAAGGCTGATATTTGAGCTTAGGATTTTCCAGGTCAGATGTATAAAACATGAGCACTACTAGGAATGCCAGCTTCTGGGAATTCTAATAAAAGACAAACTCTAAGAAAAAATCGACTATTTATCTCTCTTGACCAAAAATGTTGTCAGCTTCTCAAATTATACAAAAAAAAAGCAACATTACAGGAAAAATAACCCTACACCTCTCTTAGTAGTAGGTAGTTTATCCCTGTGAGATGCATAAAAAGCCTATAAATATATTTTTTGTATATTTAGAGAGATTTTAATGATTAGTTGGGGACTCAAAGCACACAGATCTGAGTCTGGAAAGGTCTGGAACTTGGGAAATGTTGGAATCCAGTTTAAAGGTTGATTTAATCAGGTGCGGTTGCGGGTTCATCCTCCTGGGCGTTCACTTGTGGACTTCGTCCTCGAGTGGTATGAAGTTTTACAAAGTTTATCAGCTGAGCTGAACCTTGTCTCCCTCTTCAGTTTGTCCCGCCGGCTGGAAACCCGGGAGTGACACCATCATCCCCGACGTCGCGAAGAGCAAAGAGTTCTTCTCCAAGCAGTAAACTTGAAGCTCTTCGGTCCAGCTCAGCACTTCAGATGAGACGTGTCCCCGTGAAGCAGCATCTCGTGGCGTCCAATCTAAACCTGTTAAATTCCTCAGCTTGTGTAGAAAGATCCTCTTTAACAGACGTTTGTTTGTACGTCGGTGGGGTAACCTCATAGTCTCAAGCACTGAAAGTTTATATTTCCATTTTTTTTTTTTTTATTATTTCACTTGTTGACACTAATGATTTACTACCATCTTTAATAAAACAGTGGGAAAATTATATAAACTGTCTTTTTCTCTTATTAAATGAAGCAGATGTGGTTCCATTAACGGCCTCTAGGTGGCAGCATAACTCCACTGAATTTGACTTCTTTAAAGCTGAAAGAAAATGTTGGAACTGATGTATTTGAGCAGCTTTGGCTCTATTTTATTTTTATTTATTTATTTTTTGCCTGGCAGAAGATCTGAGAACATCGCAAAGCTGCAAAGTCTTGCCTAATATTGGAGTTATTGTGGTTTGTTGACTCATCACAACAACTTGTTCTTGCCAAATGGCGAAGTCTCGCTGGGATAGATTGGATAAAATGTTTATAAAGACTCGTTACGGTCTCTTCTACGGATGGTTTTAACTCTTGGCTGATGTTAGACTTGCGTGGCGTCGGGTCTGGGGTTCAAAATGCTATGACTCCATGATTGGAGGCGGCGGGTGATATGCATGCCTTCAAGGAGGCTTTTCTTACACCTACCACGGTAAAACCTGGAGCTGTCTGTGTATCTGAGGCTGAAGTTTTACGGGTTTCAGACCATCATGGGGATAAATATGAAACTAAAGTATTTTTCTGGTAATAATTGTTGAAATGATGCAGGTTTTAAATTAATTCACAACCACTTAATATACTACAGTTAATGCCCTTTCTAAAGTATTTTTTCCCCAATGACAACTATAAAACAAAGGAATTTTGTTCTGGAAAAGTATGAAATGGAGTTTATTTTTTTGTAGTCTAATTACTTTTGCATACTTTGTCATTTTAGCCATTTGTTTGTCAAAGTTAAGCTGTGACTTTTACACTTTTCAAAATATTTATTACTCATATAAATACACTGAGATTCCCTCAGTTTCTTTGAAATCTGCTTATCTTGTGCTGTTTTTAGCTGTTAGCTAGCTCTTTGCTACTTTAGCATTTAGGTACTCTAGCTATGTTAGCATTTTGCTGCTTTAAGCTAACTATTTGCTGTGTTTTTTAGCTACATTTAGCTTGCCTCTTGATAATTTTAGCTTTTAGCTCACATTGGCTACATTTAGCTAGACTAGGTAGGGTTTTACTACTTTTAACTGTCACCTTTTTGCTGTTTTTAGCTAGCCTAATGGTGGTTTTAGATTTCATATAGCCTTTTGCTGCTTGTAGTTAGCCCATTGGTACTTTTAGCTACTGTTTTGCTACATTTAGCTAAACCTTTGCTACTTTTGGCTTTAAGCCATGCTTTTGCTACACTTACGTAGTCTCTTGCTGCTTTTAACTTTTACCTTTTTGCTGTTTTGCAGCTACCATGTTGCTACTTTCAGCTTGCCTGATGGTAATTTTAGCTTTTAGCTCACATTTCATACATTCAGCTAGACTTTTGCTACTTTAAGCTTTAAGCTATGCTTCTGCTACATTCAGGTAGTGTTTTACTACTTTTAACTGTCACCTTTTTGCTGTTTTTAGCCAGCCTATTGGTGCTTTTAGATTTCAGATACACTTTTGCTGCTTGTAGTTAGCCCATTGGTACTTTTAGCTACTCTTTAGCTACATCTAGCTAATCTTCTGTTTCTTCCAGCTTCGACAAACTTGAGTTTCGGCTTCTTCGGCAGTCGTTCACACGCTGCCTTTTCACAGTTTTACCGGATCGGCTCAGCTTACCGGTACTGAACAGTACTTTTTAAAATTTTCCCCTCTATTTAGCTTTGTTTTTTACATGTTTTCTTTCCAGTTTGTGTTTTCAGACAGGCTCCTCTGCCCGTTTGTGTGGAACTTTTTTTTTTTTTTCTGTTGTTGTTTTTCTGTCGATCACAGCTCTTGTTTTGGGAAACTGAAAGCAGAATTTAAGGGGGGAAACTCCCTTCACTCGAATAAACCACCCATTGACAAACCTGCAGCTTGTGGTGTGAAGGGGAGAGCGCTGCTCCTCTGACTGGCAGCGTAGGAGGGAGTTCCCGGAAACCTGCTCGCGATATGACGTCAGCAGGCGGCATTTACCATATATGGGCTGACGTCACGTACGTCAAAAGTGGGAAAAAAAATCCTACACTGGGACGTTTTTTAAACGTTTAACAACTTCTGGTGTAAAACGTCATGTTTACAAGAATTACGACCAGATTTCCCAAGAACACATTCTGAAATGCGCCACTGGTTTTGTTTTTTTCGTTTTCGTTTTGTTTTTAAGAAAACACTTTAATCTTATTTCATTTACTTAAATATTTACTGTACAGGTAACCAAAACAAAAGACAGGCTCAATAAACAGAAATAACTTACATAAAAGCACAAATGGCAACAAAAAAATGTAAACAGGCAAAGCCGAGATGACACTTTTAAAAACTTCTTCAAAAATGTCCCCAAGTGTTTTAGTCTTTTTGGATTCGTGTGCAGACTGTTTTATCTTATTATTCTGTCTCCTTTTTCCAGATTCTGGTTCAGTTCTCACACAGACAGCCTTATAAAGACTGATTTTTGTGCTCTCAGTCCAGTTCAGTTCCAGTGTTGATATATTTTTTTTAATAAAAGTGCATCATGTCTTCAGTAAGACTTGACTTTGGGCGCTAACATGAGCTGACAGCCACTGCTCACGTGCGTCATGACTTTCTGTTTGAGTTGAGCCACCTGTTCCCTCAGCAGGGAGGCCGTGTTTGACAGTCCAGCGTTGTCCGTTTTCAGCACCTTCACCTTGTCCTCCAGGCGCGCGATGCGCTCCAGTTTGCGCCGCCGACACTTGGAGGCTGCCAGCCGGTTCCGCAGCCGCTTGCGCTCCGCCTTGATGCGCTCCTGGTTCTCCATGTCGATGGGGGACATGGGCGGGGAGCCGTTGTCGCTGCTCAGCATGTCGGGGACAGTCTGGGGCTCCTCCTTCAGGCCCCCGAACCGCTGCGAGTGGAGCCCGGCTCCGGCCAGGGAGTGCTGGAAGTGATGGGACCCGTGCGCAACAGCCTGCGGGTGCTGGTGGTACTGGTGGTGGGGCAGGTAGCTGATGGTGGTGGACGGGTAGTTGCCCGCCGACGTCAGGCTCGGGTTCCCCGTGCAGCTGCCCAGGGTGGTGTACTCGAGCTGTTCGGGCTGCACGGACGGGCCGTACACCGAACCCGGGGGCGGACAGGCCACCCCGGCGCCGATGGACACGTTCGGAGGCGCCATCTGGTTCATCTTGTGCAGATCGTCCAAAGCTTTGACGAAGCCTTCCGCGAAGCACTCCTGCTCCTCGGTGATCCCGCGGTTGTACAGGTACTGCGCAGGTGTCGGTGTTGTAGTGATGACCCCGTTGCTGTTCTGGATGATCAGCCGCTCGAGCTCAGGGGAGGCGAGCTTCAGCGAGCCCACGTCCGCGGCGGATCCCGCCGGATAGAAATCAGCGTCGGCGCGCAGGTGCTGAGCCTTGAAGTTCGGGTTCCGATATGAATCGGAGAAGTTCAAGTTCATATTCTGCTTTAGCAGCTTGTAGTCCGGCAGCGATGCGCCTGGGTGGCCATAAGCAGAGAGAAACGAGTCGTCATAAAAAGGCTGTTCCATTATTGTGGACATAATTCAAATCAGACAGTCAAACACAAGCGCGCGCCGCGAAGACACCGAGACGCCACTCAGTGTCCCGGAGGAGCCAGTCTCCAGCGCCAAGTCCCGCTGGTTACTACAGCTAGGAAAAACAGCAAAACTTCCAAAATAGTGGAACTGTACTGTACCAAGTCGTCGATTTGTACCTTTAGTCGGATTCAAAGCGGAGTCCAGGGAATAATTCAGGTGTTTTCATTCCTCTCGTGGGTGGCCTCCTCTCCTGTGAGTCAGTTTCCTTATTAATGGCAGCGGTGGCGCTCCGCTCCCTTTATAAAACATCTGTCAGGACGCACCAGAAGCAGCCCGCTGATTGGCTGGTTCCCGCGGCGCTCCCCGCCTCCAGCCTGTCACAGAATGACGCCGCTGCCAGTAAAAGCGACCATAAACAAGACCAGGCCTTCTCGGCTCAGGGGAAACTCAGTCCAGGTAAACAGAAAACATCCAGCCGGAGTCCGCGCACGCCTTATTTTTTTCTTTATAATTTTAGCGCTTTTATTTGTCTCTCTGAGCGATACAAAAAAGGTTCCAGGCAGCTTCAGAAGCCTTCAGACGACTCTAATCCAGTTTTATTTTTGAAACGAGGCACTTAAAGAACTGAGGCAGCAGTTCCTCCGGACCAAGGATATATACTGTGCTGCTGACTCACGCCATCCAGGCCGAGCCGGGCCGCTCCATATTTGGGTACCCAGGCGCACCAGTTCCTCCCTGACAGGAGCAGGAAGCCAATCCCTTCCTGGCGCTCATCCAGCTCCTGACAGGGATGTGGGAGGAAGAGGAGGAGGAGGAGGAGGAGGAGGAGGTGTGGTGCTGCTCTCTTCCACCCAACAGTCGGGGAGAAAACGGCTCAAACTCAGGCAGAGAGGTGATCACCTTAGAGCAAACCGAAGTTCAGTTTTACCTCCCGTTAAATTTATTTCATGTAAAGTATACCTTAAAAGTAGGTAAATAAAATAGCTAAAAAGGTTAACCTGAGCTCCATCAAATGATGCCTTTAGAAGGAGTTCACTCCAACGGTTTTTCCAGATATATTGATCTGAAGCGCAGGTACGCACTCAATGTAAACAAAGCACTTTTATCTGCGTAGGTGTTCATGCTCAACAAATCTGAGCGAAATCCTCCAACTCCTCAATCCCAAACGGCTCTTCTAGCACTTCGGCTGTTTTCAACTGGTCACGCTTTAACCATCCACACGAGAGAAGATTTGTTTCTTGCCGTCTGATTTCTTTTTTGGCCCTGCAGCGATCGCTCGTCCATGAACACATGACGGTATGGGGCGCCGTTTGTAAAGGAGCTTGTGCTCAAAATTCATGCCTAAATTTTGTCACATTTAGCTTCAAACACTGTTTTAAAATGTAGTGTTGATTTTCTGATGTCACTTTTTACAACATTTAGCTAATTACATGTAATTGTTACAGCTACATGCTAAATATAAATCTAAATGCTAAATGTTAAATCTAAATGTTAAATGTTAAATCT